>NC_052153.1:88186416-88486416 GCF_902713615.1 Scyliorhinus canicula | reverse complement strand
AGGCGAGGGCCCCTGTGTGTCTGTCCCCTATATGTCTGTCCCCTGTGTGTCTGTCCCCTGTGTGCCTGTCCCGTGTGTCTGTCCCCTGTGCCTTTGTCCCCTGGGTCGGGGTCCCCTGTGTATTTGTCCCCTGTGTGTCTGTCCCCTGGGTGTCTGTCCACTGTGTCATTGTATCCTGGTTCACCTCGGGCAGAGGGCTGGCATTCCAGCTGCCCTACCCGTCTTGGGTTTCTGCGGGCACTGGCCCTGGCACTGGCTGGGGGCGGGGGGCCCTGGATTGGCCGGGAGCATCGCTGGCTGGTCCTGTAAAACACATGACAGCATGTATGGTTCGACAGCCGGACAGGGATGAGGCGTGAGGTGGTGAGGGCTGTTGGTGTGTGGGGTGAGTGGGGTAAGGGTGTGGGAGGCTGGGATGGGCACAAATGTGTCATGGGGACCTGCAACCAGGCAGGGGGTCTCACTTGGTGGCGCACCTCCGACCTCCGGGTTGGCGACCTCCCTCTCCTCCAATCTGCTGGTATTGTTGAGTGCCCTCTGCTCGCGCATGGTGAGGGGATGCAGGTCTTTCGGTCCCTCTCCGGTCTTCTCCAGCTCTCGGCGGCTATATGTGGTCTTGTCCGGGGGAGGGGGGGGGTGCAAACACAGACAGCAATAGTGTTAGACAGCCCGGTGCATGCAGCACAGGGGTTGGGACTCTAACAACATTGGTGCACGGGGAGCGCGGCCATTGAGGCTGGCACAGGTGTGTGTAGCCATGTGGGTCAGGGGCACAGTGCTGGGTACTCACCCTGGCTGCCCTGAGGAGGTCGTGCAGCTTTTTTATGGACTGGTCTGCAGTCCGGGCCACCACGCTGACAGTGCTGATGGCGGTTGCCACCTCTGCCCAGGCATGGCGAACGATGGCGCCTGCCGTCCTCCGTCCCGGCAGGGGGTACAACAGCAGCCTCCTCTCCTCCATGAAAGGCCTCGAGTTTGCCGTCCCAAAATCATGGCGCTGCTCTCCTGGCGGCCATCTTGCCTGCAACGCTGTGTGTGGGGGAAGAATTATTAAGTTCAGCCGTGGTGTTGCGTCAATGACGGAACCGGTGAATCGGCGGACGGTCCATCGGGAGTTTCACGATGCGCCCATGCTAGTTCCTTGTGGGCCATTGAATTGCTCCACCTGGGGGCTCCACTGTTTTCATGAGGGCGTCAACACTTAGCCTAATTTTGGGAGAATTCAGCCCCATATCTTTAGTGGAAGTGCTGTGCAAAGCTCAGATGGAAAGATAAAGTTGGGACAGTCCAAAATGACCATTTGAGGGGGAGACCTGACTGGTGGTGCTTTAACCTGAGGATCACCACACCTCAAGCGAGGTTGAGAAGGCAGAGCCTTCATGAATATCCTCAGCCGATACAGGAATTGAACCTGGGCTGCTGGCCTTGCTCTGCATCACAAAGCACTGAGCTAAATTGGCCTTGCTCCATGAACATTGTGTTTAATCAACACCGGAGCATTACATTTTCAGGGTTCCTGGCTCAACACTTCCAGACAAGTTCAAATGGTGGCAATCAGCAGTTTGACCAAAATTGTGAATGAAATCCAGACTTTCCAAAAGGCATATTTTCTGATCACCCGTTTTCACCCTTTCAGGAAAATAACTTTCTTTGCCTCTATTTATTATGCCAGGGATCCCAAATTATTTACTGACAATTTTTTCAATTTCTCCTGGCATCTTCAAAGAGTTTTGTAGATGGATGCCAAGCCAAGAGCAGGAAGAATCAACAACATTTTGAATGTAAACTTGGAGGAGTTGCACTCGCAACTGTGTGCTAAGAGTACTGTAATATTTAGAACAAAAGGTCGCAAGCTCCTTCAAACGAGAGTGAAAATGCCTGGCATATGTTAATGTGTCAACTTGGAGAAAAGCTATGTACAGACCTCACAAGGAGTGCAATTACAAGGAATAGTGCATTTTCGTAATGTGCATTCTTTCAGGCTCCTCACATTTTTTTATCATGTGTGTTCAAATGGCCACATAGCAGCGAGAAAATCATCAGCAGTGATTGACAACTCGACCTCCAGTCACAACCTTCCTCGGAAGCTGCATTCCATTTTCCACCTTCAGCTCATTCACTCTCAACAACAGATCAGATAGATCCACCAGCCAGATTTTCTTTATTGATGTTAACTTTATCTATAAAGCAGCAGGTGGTCAGACATAGTTGGAAAAGCAGAAGAGGGTTTGCTTTTTCAAGGGCCAGCTTGAGTTGTCTTTCAGCTTTGAAGCCAAAAGATACAACGTTCGCAGGCCTGCTACACAAACAAAGAACTGCTGAGCGGAGAGAGCATCGTGATCAAGTCAGTGGTATGTTTTGATCATGACCCTGGAACAGCTGAAGGGCAGTATGGAAAAGCCCACAAGCGATATCTCTCCTAGAATGATGAATGCATTCAGTGCAACATCGTCCCTCCTGGATTGTGCAGCAACTCCAGGAACATCTGTTGTGAAAATTCTCCAGACCCAGACATAGGCTTTGGATAGCATTCTAGCAGATCTGTATGATGTTCACAATGAACACTTGAAAAGCATTTGATGCATAAAAATTGAAGGTGTCACGCAACCTTTACTGCCAATGGTGCGCCTACAGTGCAGTGTGGCTGGTGCCCTACTTGTAGTATGCAGTAAAATGGGGTCACATCCTTTTACTGCAGTGATGCTTTCGGATGTACTGGGCCTCAGGCAAATCCAGGTATAAATGCAGCTGTCTGTAGGTGCAACTTGTCGGGTGCTTGCTGGTACAGTAATCATGCAATAGCACAACCTGACCTCCTGGCCTCCCATTCTTCACTTATTTTTCCTGCACGAAATATAGCAACTTCACTGCAATTAAATATTTTGATAGGAGAAAATGGATCAGCTAATAGTCGTGGAATCTGGAAAGGTGACTGAATGTATCATGGAAAAAAAGATTCTTAGCAGGGGAAAGAGATTTCTGGAAGAAATTTGAAGGCGTAAATCAAAAATGTGTGAATATTGCATTGTGGAGTGAGGAGATTAGGGAATGGAATGCACAAAAAGAGCCATTATAGTATAAAATATTGGCTTAAATTGAAAAGTTGCATAGCCCAACAGCAGTAATGAAACAAAAGAACTGCACTTAGGGGAATTCAAACCTTTCAGTCTCAACTGAAAAATATATGAGGAACAAATCTGATCCTTAAAAAAATTCTAATACTCTCGGCATAGGGCCTGTATCATCAAACAAAGGTGTCTTTCTTGACAAAAACATCGACAAGGCTAAACCAGCATCATTGATTGCTTGATTGTGGTTATTGATTCTGCTGCAATTCATTTACTCACACATATTGCAACAGCATTTCTGACAAATCAGGGCCATTGTTTTCTAAAATGTCAGTAGACTTTGAGATACCCATTCCCAAGCAAATTACCACGACTACTTTTATAAAACATTTATATACAAGCTTTCAGGACCTTAAACTATTGTGTTTATATAATCATATAAAGAAACTAATCACTCTTAAAGAATTGGGGTTCATTGTGCACTGTGGGTTCATTTATTAAAACTAATATTACGACACCCCGGGTTGGGCAATTCCAGCCCCCCATTGACCTGGTGTCGCAATACAATTGAATTACCCAATAATTCTTAGAATGAGTCAAAATAACGTTTTAAAAAACAGTCATTCATTGATAATTTTCCATTTTCTTGTAAAGAATACTCCTTTTTACTACAGTCTTATAAAAGTTCAAATCATCTTGCTGCAATTCCAGATCTTGGGGCCGAGGTGACTGAAAGTGCAGCCATCCAAGGTGGACCATTTACGATTGGGACTTCAAAAGTGACTCGGGGCGTGATTCAACTACCTTGTTGTGTCTGACTTGGTGTCGGAACGGGGCCATTGAATCTTGCGAGAGGCCTCAAAATGATTCAATGGAATCTCGCAAGACGCCGCTATCTGGATCTTGCTCTCGCTGGGTGAGATCCAATTTAAATATGTGCTCACCAGATTCACCCAGGGCCCGGGATTGACTGGCCATACCTGGGAAACCTCGCCAAGGCACTATTTAATACTGCCCCACACAAAAGAGGACCACTCAAAACGGCACATGGGGGTCTCCCATGCCTTTAGAGAGCCCCGGCTGGTCAGGCATTGGGCAGGGTGGCACACTATCACTCTCACTGGCATCTGGGAACTTTGGCACTGCCATCTTGGCACCTTGGCACTGACACATGAGCACAATGGCAGTGCCAGCCTGGCACTTCCAGGGTTTCCATGTGGTACTGCCAGGCTGGCATGGGAGTTGCTGTGGTGCCAGACTGGCAGTGCCAAGGTGCCCAGGTGTCTGCTTCCCCTTGCAAGGGGTCGGACCTGTGGATGCCTTGCCCATAAGGGTAGGGCGAGACAGGGCTCGAAGCCCCCGGAAGAGGTAAGTTGGGTGAAGTGGGGGGGCCGAAGGCTGCGATGGGGTCTTTGAGGCCCCCCCCCCCCCACCGATCTGTGAGTTGTCTTCTTGCACTGCTGAGCTAAGCTCTCCAATGCAGGAATGACTAAATAGTGGCCTTGATGGTGAGTTTCTCGCTGAGTCAAAAAAAAGGGCAATGTGCCATTGAATAGCATGCTATATTTGGGCACTGCAGGCACCTAGAAACACTCAGCTAAATGCATCTGAGACTGGATAAAGATTTGTTTTGGTTGATTCGCACCCTAGATGAGATGAATACAGATATCTTAGAAGATTGTGAGACTACATGAGATTACAGAGGGGTGAGTCCCTGGAAGAATTTAAAGACAAGGGTGAAAATTTTTAAGTCAAGGCGTTGCTTGTAGATCAGCAAGCACATGGGGGATAGAGGAACATGATTTGATATTGGCAACAGAGTTTTGGATGATCTGACGTTTACAGAAATCAGAGTATGGGAGACCAGCAAGGAATTCATTGCAATAGTTGAGTATAGAGATAACAAAGGCATGACTGAGGGCTTCAGCAGCAGTTGAGTTGGGATGAGGGGAAGTTGGGCAATGGAATGGGACTGAAAATAGGCATATTTGGTGATAGTATGAATATGAGGTCGGAAGCTCAGGATCAAATGCAACTCCAAGATGGTGAACAGACTGGTTTACCTTCGGGCTGTTAACCAGGAAGTGGTGGTTGGGGACAGTAGCTAAAGAACAGAGTTTGGAGCAGGGACTAAAAACTATTTCTTCCCAGTATTTGGGAAATTCTTGCACATCCAATACTGATTGTCAGAAAAATGCGTTATGGCAATTTAGCAATGGTGGAGTTATTGAGATGATTTGATTTGATTTATTGTCACATGTACCGAAGTACAGTGAAAAATATTTTTCTGTGGCTGAAGAACGTACACAGTACGTACAGAGTAGACAAGAATAATCAACAGGGTCATTGACAAATGATACATTGACAAAACAGTGAGTGGTTACAGTACAGAACAAGGGGCCAAATAAAGTACATGAGCAAGAGCAGCATAGGGCGTCATGAATAGTATTCTTACAGGGAATTGATCAGTCCGAGGCGGAGTAGTTGAAGAGTCTTGTAGCTGTGGGAAAGAAGCTGTTCCTATGTCTGGATGTGCGGGTCTTCAGACTTCTGTACCTTCTGCCTGATGGAACGGTCTGGAAGAAGGCAATCCCTGGGTGGGAGGGGTGCCTGATAATACTGTCTGCCTTCCTGAGGCAGAGAGAGGTGTATACAGAATCAATGTGGAGGTGGAAAGCTTGTGTGATGCGCTGGGCTGAGTTCACCACACTGCAGTTTCTTGCGATCTTGGACTGAGCAGTTGCCATACCAGGCTGTGATGCAATCAGAGAGGATGCTCTCTATCGCACATCTGTAGAAGTTTGTGAGAGTTGATGCAGACATGCCAAATTTCTTTAGCTTCCGTAGGAATTAGAGACGTTGTTGGGCTTTCTTGACTGTTGCATCAATGTGAGTGGACCAGCTCAGACTGTTGGTGATGGTGACCTCCAGGAATTTATAGCTATCGACCATCTCCACTTCGGAGCCATCGATGCAGACGGGAGTGTGTGTCGTGCTGCACTTCCTGACGTCGATGATCAGTTCCTTGGTCTTTCCAACATTGAGAGAGATGTTATTTTCTGTACGCCATACAACCAAGTGATTTATCTCCCTCCTGTAGTCAGATATGTTGTTGTTTGAGGTACGGCCCATCACAGGTGAGGTAGAGCTATGTGTTGCCAATGTACATGTGAATCCTAATGTTGTGTTTTCAGATGATGTTGCAAAGGGCAACATGTAGATGAGAAACAGGTGGAGGAGAGAATGGTGGGGGGGGGGGGGGGGCAACGAAAGATCCTTGGGCGATTCCAGATGGAACTGTGTGGGAGCATGAAGAAAAGCCATACAGAAAACCCATAGCAAGCTTTAAACTGCACTGTTCTGACTCAGAGGCACGTGTGCTACTGCGGAGCCAAGGGTGAATCACCATCAATTATTCCATAGTGGTTCTGATATTCAAAGTTGTCGCTTAAAGCTTTGTTACATGTTAACTCTCTTCAAAATTGCTTGTAATAACCATACGAAAACGTCTTGAAGATGCGAAGCATGAGAGGATGGCTTCAGAGACAATGGAGGTAAGGACATGAGTAAAAAAATCATAAAATTCTATTTGAAATGGTTGTGCAGTGTAAGCTGTGCATGTGTAAGATGCCCTCTTATGGGAAAATAATTCTCTTACTGATAATTATTTACATCTGTTGCATTTCATTGCCTTATCATGTTGAGTGATATAAATTGCCATTTCGAAGATATTTCCTCTACGTTCGACGCATTTTCTAGCAGCAGAGGCAGCTCGACATTGGCCGGCAGATGTCAATGGGATTTTGCATGGCATGCACCGTCCACCATTGGGGAATGCTCCACAGGGGGTTGCCATTAATAGGACTAGAAGATCCTGACAGTGGGAAGGGCAGCAAAATTTTGGCCATTTAAAATCTGTCCATCTTTGACGTATGCGCAGTTGTGAAAATGTGAGATCCAAAGTGTCATAATATACACCAGTATATCATGGTTCAGACAAGCACTGATGGACACACACAGGGACCAATCAACATGTACAAACACCGCAGCCAATCAACAGTTAGAATACACACAGTATAAAGGCAGAGGGCACCACAGTTCCCGTTGATTCTGGATGCTGCCTCTCAGTGTAACAAGAACTCATCCAGCCCAGCACAGACTTACACCACGTGCTGAGAGAATCAACTGGTTCGGACAAGGCTTAGGTCTCTAGTTTAAGTTAGCATCATTCAGACCCACAGTCATCGTGTGTTAGTTAGTTAGAAGTAGTTAATAAAATTGAGTTGAACCTTCATCAGTGTTGGAAGTGTCTGTTCATCTCTCAAGTCAACACTAGCCAACACTTCATGGCATGGTTGATAGTGTGTTCTCATACACCAGGACTCAGAGGAAGCTCCATTTTAAGAGCTTTAACCTCCACAACACAGAGATCTCTTTATCCATGTTCACTCATTTAGAACTGAACATTTCCAGCTGATAGTGATGGGCTAGGAACACTGTGCAGGGTACATTACATTCCCAAAAAACAGCCTTGAGAGGAGAATGGAAACAACTGTAATGTCAAGATATTATTTAACTTATTTTTATAGAACATCTAGGAAAAAAGCACAAAAAATCAGAAGCCATCATGTAGTTTTAAATCAAGAATAGGTTTGAGGAATAATAGATTTTCAAATGAGACATTTATAATCTTAAAAAATGATTAAAGACATAAATTCTAATGCTTTACAGCCACCCGGACCCGGACACAGTCCATTAAAGTTGATTTTCCATGAGCTTCACTAGAATGCCTGTGGAGCATGCTTCTGGAAGGACGCTAGTGTTTGTTTGATGGTCCTCCCATTGAATCCAGAGCATGTGACAGAGGCATTTCTGATGGAATTCATAGAATCATAGAATTTACAGTACAGAAGGAGGCCATTCAGCCCATCAAGTCTGCACCGGCTCTTGGAAAGAGCACCCTACCCAAGCCCACACCTCCACCCTATCCCCATAACCCAGTAACCCCACCCTAAGGGCAATTCTGGAGACTGAGGGCAATTTATCATGGCCAATCCACCTAACCAGCACATCTTTGGACTTACCAGAGCATCTTTTGTATCACTGATACACAGTTTCATTGCAATGCAGGAATGTGTGGTGACAACTGTTCTGTATACTGGGACTTTTGTTGACTTTTGGAGATCTTTTATGCAAACCCTTGCTGTCATGGTCTTTAGAAGACTGAGCAGGCTCAGCCACAGGAAGTAGGTAATTCAGGACAATGTATTTTGGTATTTTTCCAGCTGTGGACAGGAGGCGAGTAGCTTGATAGTTTCCACGGCATCATTTACTTCCCTTCTTGAAGGTAGTTACAATCATTGCATTCCAAACATTTGGTGTGTGCGTTGGGGGCTGGGGGTTGTGGGGGAGGGGGGGGGGGGTTGTGGCAGTGTGATGGTGGAATTCTTTATCTCCCCAAATCCACAGGTTGAGTGCATAGAGTCTTATTTTGAGCAAAAACCCACCAACATGTCAACTGGAAAACCATTGGTTCCGCAGACAGAGGACAGGAGCAGATTGCTGCAATTATACAGTGCCTTGGTGAGGTCACACCTGGAATATTGTGTGCAGTTTTGGTCTCCTTATCTGAGGAAGGATGTTTTTGCTGTCGAGGGGGTGTAGAGAAGGTTTACTAGACTGATTCCTGGGATGGATTGAATTGGATTTGATTTATTGTCACGTGTACCGAGGTACAGTGAAAAGTATTGTTCTGCGTACAGTCCAGACAGATCGTTCCATGCTGGAAAAAACACAGGACATATGATAAATAAACAATGTAACTAAGTAGACACAGACATCGGGTGAATCATACAGGAGTGCAGTGCTACACAGTAGAGAAGATGCGTGGAGAGATCAGTTCAGTCCATAAGAGGGTCATTCGGGAGTTTGGTAACAGCGGGGAAGAAGCTGTTTTTGAACCTGTTAGTGCGTGTTCTTGGACTTTTGTATCTCGTGCCTGATGGAAAAAGTTGGAAGAAATGGAGAATCCGGTTGGCGACGGAGGCATGCCGCGTTGGAAAATGGCTGGCAGACCGGAAAATCCCACCCATGATATTTGTAGTGACTTCAGCTCCTCGGAATCCTACACAGATGAGAACATCACCTAACAAAGACTGGGTGCAAATAATGGAAAAGAGAACGTATCGGCCTAACTTTTCACAGAGCCACGGGGACACTACAGCATACCTAAATTACACTGGGAACATGGATTCGGAGGCTCTGCCCCAATTTTAGATCGACCCTCGGCGGAATTCTCTGTTCCTGAGACTAAGTGTTAATGCCGGGGCAGGATTCGTGGAGTTCTACGACAGCAAAACTGGCACCGCACCTGGACCGATTCCGCTACTGTTAAGGGGCTATCACTGCTGCCACATGGAAAACAATCAATTCCACTGGGAAATGGTACGGGATTCACTGGATTTATGATTAATACTCAGGAAGCTGACAAGCTGCAGCCGCATATACACATTCCACTCCACACACACACCATCCCAGCCAACAAAATGGCAGCGAGGAGAGCGGCACCAAGGTTCACGAACACCGAGCTTGAGACGCTGCTGGGCGCTGTGTAGGAGAGGCGGGCGATCCTGTACCCCGGCCCAGGAAGGAGGCTGCCAGCCACCGCCGTTCGCCGAACCTTGGCGCAGGTGGCAGACCGGCCAGCAATGGAGGAGAAAACTGCACGACCGTCTCCGGGCGACCAGTGTGAATCTGGCCTTGTCCCACACACACATAACGCCCCCCCTATCCAGATGGCAGCCGAACCCCCACCCTGCACCATATGCTAGCCGTGGCCACCCAAGCAACCAGCTACCCACCCCCTTGGCTGCATACATCAGACTGCCTATTACTGTGCATTTTCTGTTTTGCGCCCACCCAGGAGAAGGCTGCCCATAATCGCCATGAGCGGGGTAAGACTGGACGGGGACCGCCAGACCTGTGGCCCCTCACCATTGCAGAGCTGAGGTCCCTGGACATGGTCAGCGGGTCCAAAGAAAGGGCAGTCTCCGGGGTGGAGATCAGCGTCGGGCGAGGAAGTGAGACCCCGCTGAGTTGCAGCCCCCTGTGATGTGTATGTGTCTGTGTCCCAACACCACCCTTACCCCAACACCAACCTCACACCACCCTCACACCACCCTCACCCCCACACCACCCTCACCCACACCACCCTCACTACCTACAGCCTAATCAATCATCCTATCTTGTGTCTTACAGGAGCTGCTTGTGATGGGGCAGGTCCTTCTGGTGTCCCCCACCCTCAGTCACAGCCACAGCCACAGCCAGAGCCCCAGGCACTGAGCACCGATGAGGACACCGACATGGATGAGAGCCATGAACCTGGGACCCAGGACATTCCGGAGCTCGAGTCCGATGTTGACACTGATTTCCTGTCACAGCTGCCACCAACACCCTCTACCATCCCAGAGGCATCCAGTTCGGTTGGATATGTTATCTGGTGTGCACCACACAGATGCTCTGGGACAGCGGATGGTTGGAGGGCAGGCCTACCCCAGGGATCAGCTGTCGCCCAGATGGATTTTGAACTTCTGGAACTGACAGTCCCATCGATTGTGGAGATGCAGTCGCAGAGCCAGGGACTACATGAGGGGTTGCTGGCGAGCATTCAGCACCTACACGCACAGTTGGAGGAGTCCAACCACGTGCAGGAGCAGGAGGTGGTGCCGACCATGTGTGCCACCCAGGCCAACACCGCAACACTGGTGTCTGCGGTGGAGGCATTGGAGGCGACGGTTTTGGCTATGGATCAGCATGTCCAAGGCCTGGGGCATTCTGTGTGAGGGCTGGCCGAGGCCCACGGCAGGTTTGTTGTACAACAGGCAACTATGTGCGAAACATTGCAGCGGTGCTCCTGAGCATGGCCTATTCACAGCAGGCCATGGCTGGGAATGTTGGCAGCATTGCCCAGGCGCTGGCCGACGCGGCACAGTTAAGAGGGAGGTGGCCCAGTCACAGAGGGAGGTGGCGTCCTCACTGGCTGATGTGATACAAACCCAGAAGGTGGTGGCATAGTCAATGGGTGATGTGGCGCAGTCCCAGACAGAGATGGTCGAATCTCTGTTCTCCATGACCATGATCGTGCGGACCCTAGTCGTGACCAGAGTGGACCTCCAGGACTGGCAGCGGGTGAGCCTCAGGGGATAGCTCCGCTTGCACTCTCGTCCCGTGGGGTAGCCTGGGGGCCATCAGGCACCCCGAGGGAGAATGATGACTCCGGCAGGGGAGGTGCCGGAACACTGCGGCACCTCTCCCCTCCCCCTTCCTGCCCCTGGCGCATCTGGTGAGCACTGGGCAGAATAGGGCAGCACCACGCCACCTGGGACACCAGAGCAGCAGCCGGGCCCATCCAAACCTGGTCGCCCCAGAAGACGCTCACTTAAATTTGTAACAATAGAGATTATTATTATTATGTAAAGGGGACCGAGGGCGGGAATCATAGCAGGCCACCTCCACTCTGGGGAATGCACCGCGACATAGCGTAGCGCCTCTAAGGCCAGAAATTAAATACCAGTTAAGTTGGCACGGGTGCAGGGCACAGTTTAGTGATGTGAGTTAGGGCTCAAATCTGTATATGTTTTCACATTAAACACCTGCTCACAATGTTACAACCTGCCTTGGTGCTCTGTCAGAGGATATGAGGGGTGGGTTGATCTGGGCTGGCTGCAGAGGAGGTGCGGTTGTGGGGGGAATGGGTGGACCTTGTGGGTGAGCTTGGTTCAGCGACCACAGTTCAGCCAGCGTTCACCGCTCTGGTATCCCACCTCCATCCCACCACCTAACCCTCACCTCCCCTGTCTCCACCTCGGCTACCCCAGGGTATTCGATGGGACCGTGTGATGGAATGGACAGCTTGCATGCAGGGCTCACCCAGGTTGAAGGCGGAAAGTGCTACCATGGACAGGAGTCAGACATTGTTGAACAATGCAGAGCACCAGAGCTCATCGCAGCGCGGGTTGTTATCATCCTCCATCCCACAGGCCAGACCCGCAGTTACTGCCAACCCAGGGCCTGCACCCCATAACACAGCAGGCATGTAACACGGAATGGGTTGCAGGCGGGGGTGCCTGGGGAGGGAGGGTGTGCAGATGGGATGTGGTGTCCGTGCCCCTGGTCAGTCTGACCCCCTAGTCGGTGATCCTGGAGGTGATCAGAGTGTACCATGCACGTTGGCCCTAGCGCACCCATTGTGTGGCCTCCTGTGTCTTCCCGGGCCCCATGTCCTGTCCATCCTTGCCCTGCCTCGCATCCTCCTCAGCGAAGGATGCCTGGGTTTCAATCTCTTCCTTCAGCACTTCGTCCCTCTGCTGTACGATGCTGTGGAAGATGCAGCAGACCACTACAATGCAGCACTTCAGCATCATACAGGAGGGCCCGTCCAGAGCGGTCCAGGCACCTGAACCACACTCTCAGAAGGCCAATGCACAGCTCGATCAGGCTCCTGGTCGCTATATGGGCATCGTTGTAATGGGTCTCCGCGTCAGTCTATGGCCTCTGGATAAGTGGTATCAGGGGGGGGCGACATGCATACCTTCGATCACTCTGTGGACCTGGGGCATCTCGGCGATGGCAGCGAACCCCATTGCCCAGGCATCCTGGTGGGCTCAGTCCACATTGAAGTGGATATACTGTGCCGACTGGACACAAAGGGCTCACGGGATGGCCCGGATGCACCTGTGCACAGAGGCCTGTGAGATCCAGGGCAGGTCACCACTCAGCGCCTGGAAGGAGCCCATGGTGTAGCATGCTCTGCTGCTGCATGTTCCACTGCTGCAGCTTCCTCCTCCTCCTCAAGCAGCTCCAGCTCGTACAACCGCAGGGCATCCCCCAGGACTGCGGCAACTTGGAGGACGACCACCATAGCTGGTTGAATTCCAATGTACAGTGTCTACAGAGGGTGAAAGGCCAACATGTTAATGTGGTGCGTACCCCAATGCCCAACCAGGTCCAACGGCCTACACGGTGGCCCGGTCGGCACTGCAGACCTTGCTCCTGCATGTCACTCCCCCCTCTTCCATCACCGCACCCCTGGTCCCATCGGTGCCCGAATCCATGGGTGCCTCTGTCCCTGGCACCCGTCTCTGCGGCCAGGGGTACTATCAGCTGGCGCTGCCCTTGCCAGCCGTATGCTCCATGGTCCCTGTCTGGCACCCCCTGTAGGGGATATTGTGGGCATTGCCCTGGGGTGGGTTCCATGATGCCCTGCCAGCGGGTGGTTGTGGGGAGGTGGTATGGCAGAGGGTGGGATGCAGAGCTGGTTTGATGGAGGGTGGGGCTGGGGTGCGGGGGTGATGGGAGCACCTATACGGCCGGTGTCACTCTGCAGAACCAGGGGCCAAGGTGGGTGATCAGTGGGCTGCGCAGGCTGTGGCAATGGCAGTCCTGTACACTGTCCCAATCCCGTAGGGGTGACCCTGGCCCGTCGCCTGGTCACTCCCCCTCGACCTAGGCAGGGCACCCCTTCCTAGCACAGCCAGTGTCCAGCCTGGCAGCCCACAGACGCACCACTGCGCCTGCTACCTCCTCTCTCTCCCTCATCAGCCATGGTGCCTGTTTCTCGATTTTTAAAAGCACAAGTGAAACTCGCCACCAGGAATTTCCCCCAGTGGGTCGGGGAATCACGGAGGCCCAAGAGAATACCGGGTCAGGCCCACTAATGATATGCCAATGGTGTTCACTGTACGTGCAGAGTGGAGTGCATTGATGCTGCTCTCGAGGCACCAAAATATTGCAATTTGGTGTGAAACCGAAGCCTGCCACGATTTTGGTGTGAAAACCATTTCTCCGCCCAATCATGTTTCCTGATTCCGGCATCCACTGACGGAGAATACCGCCCCCTATTTTTATCAGTAGGGAAATAAAGGCAGGGCATGAGTCACACATTGGTGAAACATAAAGTCAGCAGGGCCATTTGAACTCATTGTTGAGTTCAATCAGATCCTATTTTCCACAAGTGTGGGCCTTAAAATTACTTAGAATTTTATTTTATCTCAACATGGTTCCAGAGGGCTGCCCATAGTGGATGCTGGATGAGTTGGCATGGAGGATGTAAGGGTAAATGGTAGAGGGTGGGATGGCATGGGTTAGCATGAGTTGGCATTCAGTTGACATAGGGGCTATAAGGGGCTACGGGGATAAGTGAGGGGGAACATGTTATTGCATAAGTTGGCAATAATTTAGCACGGGGCTATGAGGAACTGTCGGGTTGAGTGGAGGATTATGGGTTACAGTAGGGTATGAGGGCCTATTGCGGGTGGATGGTGTGCTGTGGATTGACACAGTTGAGCCATGAGGAGTGGGTAGGGTGTGAGGGGTGAGGGCTCAAGGGCCTAAAATTTAACAACACAACACAACAGTCCAAGAGAACTGAGGCTGCCTTTTCTCATGTCCATCAGGGTGCTTGGCAGCTCCTGTGGCCACCTCTGATGTGTCTCTGACTCCAGCCCAGTGCTGCCACCCCCTCCTCCTCTCTCGAACAAATATCCCACCATTCGGGGCATTGTTGCCTGAGCTGGGTGTGGTGAGCCAGGACATGTCCTGCCCCAGTGCACCTGCCTTGAAAGTGAAAATTCAGGTCATTATGTCAGTATTTCAGACAGCCTTGTTTGCACGGTGTTGCACACAAAACTGATCCATTACTAGCTGTTGATTTCTGCTGCTACAACAAAGGAGAAGATAAATGCTTTAAAATCAGTTAAAGAGCAGTAAAATCAACATTAACATAGGAAAATGCATAGATCCATCTGCAGCAAGAGCACATGATTAAATAATGCATAAGTAGGGTACTCCTGGCTAACTCATAGTTCCAGTTATCTCAATATAATGGGCAAAGGGGTAGATGTGGTAACAGGATATCACCACAAGTGGACTTTGAACATAACTTGTGTTACCAGCACTGCTCAATGTCTTTGCAATAAAAAGCTAAAAGCATTGATCCTGGCGTATATACAATCTCAGGCAACTCTAGTTACAGTGGCAGAGAATCAAAAAATCTAATTGGCCACATGAAACACTGATAGAATTTGGCCACATTTGGTTGTTTTTTGGCACTTGGGAATCTCTTGTTCAGCTGTTTTGTTGGAAAATTAACATTGTAGATACAATACAAGCATAAATAATAGAAGCTGCAAAAAAATTCCCAGGCAGTGCTTTAATTTCTATTTCTCCATTTTTAAGTCCCATCTCCCATGAGAGGATAGATAGAAAATTCAGTCACAGATCTCTGCCATTAAAAATAAAAGGGGCTGGATTCTCTGGTCGGCGAAGCTGAAATTGTGTTTAGCGACCGATTGGAGAATTCGAGTACCCGACCAAATTGGGGGCAGTGCCGCTTTCGCCCTCCAATGTGGCGTACTTGGAGAGTACACCGCGCCACGTATCAACAGCCTCCGGACATTGCTTGAGCCCCCCCCCCGAACGGCCGAGTTCCCGACTGCGTGGGTCTCTCATGGTCTCACCCGTCGGGAACTTGGCGTGACAGCTGCGAACTCAGTCCAGCAGCACCACAGTCGGGGGAGGGCCAATCCACGGGCAGGGGAGAACATTATTCAGAGCTGGGGACACTGTGGAAGGGTGGTCCGGGACGCGCAAGCCAGCCAAAGGGGGGACTATATCACGGGCCAGGTCCGCGAGCGGCTGCTGCAATGTAACATACCGCAGCCACAGCAGGCCGCCGCCATGCAGATGTGCAGCCATGGACCCGACAATTCTCCGGGGCTATCGGCAGCTAGAGCAGGGTGCTCTATACTGCCGTCCTGCTAGCTCCCTGTAAAACGGGGAATCGATGGCCATTTTGCGCTGGTTTTTCTGGCGTAAAACACCACCGTTCCCACGCCGGCGTGAGGGCATAGTCCCAGAATCGGAGAATCCAGCTCAAGGTTTCTGAGACTGTTCTATTTTGAAATATCCCAGGGGCTGGATTCTCCCGTTACCGACGCCGAAATCGTGATTGTCGACCGGCCGGATAATCTAGGTTTCCGACCAAACATGCTGCTGTCCTGCTCGCCCCCAGAAAAATGAGGAATCGGTGGCCATTTTGCACCAATCTTTCTGGCGTAAAAGCCACTGTTCCCATGCCGGCATGGGGACATAGCCCAGAATCAGAGAATTATGATGAGTTATTTTTAAGTATTGTATTTTAAAACAAAGTAAATTTGCACAGGTTTTAATACAGTTTTCAGCTCTTGAGGTTGGGGGTATGTGGGGAGTGGCAGATTTGAACTGTTAATGGGCTAATTAATCACTGATGTTTTCCAAACATTAATCAATTTTCCACCCTCTGGCCAGAGGCAGGACCTGGAGTTTCCAACCTTTGTGGCTGATGAGCACTCGAAATGTACCTCGGAAAAGCGTAGCACTAGCTACGCTTAGGGAATTAGCTGTGAGGAGCGGTTGAATAAACTCGGTTTGTTCTCACTGGAACGATGGAGGTTGAGGGGCGGCCTGTTAGAGGTCTACAAAATTATGAGGGGCATAGACAGAGTGGACAGTCAGAGGCTTTTTTCCAGGGTAGAGGGGTCAATTACTAGGGGGCATAGGTTTAAGGTGCGAGGGGCAAGGTTTAGAGGCGATGTACGAGGCAGGTTTTTTACACAGAAGGTAGTGGGTGCCTGGAACTCGCTCCCGGAGGAGGTGGTGGAAGCAGGGACATATAGGGGTATCTTGACAAATACATGAATAGGATGGGAATAGAGGGATACGGACCCAGGAAGTGTAGAAGATTTTAGTTTAGACGGGCAGCATGGTCGGCACAGGCTTGGAGGGCCAAAGGGCCTGTTCCTGTGCTGTACTTTTCTTTGTTCTTTTGTTCTTTATTCACTAACCGGGACCATGCAATTGAGGGACCTTCTCATTGGCCCTGCATAGTCAGGCGCAATCAGTGCTGGTATGATCCAGAGACATGGACATGTAAACAGTGTGACATAGTAAGGATGTCTGATCTCTGAATGGGCCTGGAGTGGTCAGTGATTGGCAACCTCTTTTACACCCATCATTTTGTATTGACATTAAATGGCCCTGAAACCAAGAGGGCGGAGAGAGGACGTGGTTTAGGAACAAAGAATTGGTAAGTTAAGGCTTATAGGATCATGGAAGTATGATAGAGGCAGGAATATTTAGGCGCAGTCCCAGAAGGAAGTGGGCACAGTAAGAAGTCACCCCACCCCCCCACCCCTGCCACCCCTCCACCAATCCCCACCACTGGCAGTTTCTGAGGTGGGGAGCATAGTGTGAAATTGCATAAGGTGATTCCCTTTGGGTTCCCATACGCCCTGACCTGATGGAAATTTTAGGTTGGGGATGCAGGGCCTCGGTGTGGAAGCCCATCCTTGCCCCAATTACAGATATTGGGCGTGATTCTCCGACCTCCACGCCGGGTGGGAGAATCGCGTGGGGGGCGGTCGATTCCCGCCACGCCACCCTGGCAACCGCACGAGATTCTCCCAACCCCCCCAAAACGGCGTGCCGAGTTTTACAACAGGCCGCTCGGAGAATCGCCGCTCGCCGGTTCTAACGGACGAGCGGCGATTCTCCGGCCTGGATGGGCCGAGCGGCCTGCCCAATCCGACCGGTTCACGCCGGCGCCAACCACACCTGGTCGCTGCCGGTGATAACAGCGCGAACGCTGCGTGTGCAGCCTGTGTGGGGGGGGGGGGGGGGGGGGGAGGGGGGAGGGAGGACCGAGCACCAGGGGGGTGCTCAGTAGGGGTCTGGCCTGCGATCGGTGCCCACCGACGGGCCAGCGTCTCTAAAAGACGCACTCTTTTTCCTCCGCCGCCCCGCAAGGTCACTCCGACATGTCTTGCGGGATGCCCGTGGGGAGGACGGCAACCACGCATGTGCGGGTGACGTCATTTAGGCGCCGCCGGCTGCGTCATTTACGCGGTGCCGCTTTGCCACGGCGCCAAGGCCTGGCACGCAAAATTGACGCGGCGCCGCTCCTAGCCCCCTGGGGGTGGGAGAATAGGGGCGAGGAGCGGCCTCCGACGCCGGAGTGAAACACTCTGGTTTTCACTCCAGCGTGGGCACTTTGTCTCCTGTTGGGAGAATTTCGCCCATTACGTCTTTATGCACGCAGCCTCAATTTTTGGACTGGCTGGCATATGACGTCTCGGGAGGAAACACATACATGTACATAGCTGGATCTTGGGCAGGAAGTGAGAGGGCGTCGTGCCTCCATACAAATTCCTCTTCTGGCTGGGTACACCCTCCCTTGAAGCCTGGTGACCTCCGGACCTCCCTCGCCCCATATCCACTCAATTTCCTCTGTCGCTACTCCCCAAGTGTTCCCTTCCCTCCCCGCCCTGGCACCCCTACCACTTACCTATCCTTTGGATCCTCCGATTTTGCACCAAGCAGCTACCTGCAGTGTCCCTTCCAGCCACGGCAGCACTGTTGCTGGAGCAACTGAAGAGCTGCCAATCAGATTGGCCGGCACCTCTCCAAGGTGAGGCCTTCTCTCGCATGAAGGGTGGAGGTCCCATCTTATGCCAATCACCACCTAATAGCATCGGGGCTGCTGGAGTTGGCAGGGATGACTCTTCAGATGGCAAGGCCTCTACTCTGAAATCCAGGCTATAAGTTTAAATTGATTGGCAAAATAACCAGAGGTGACATGAGGAAACGTCTTTGAATGTCAGACTATTAAGATCTGGAATTCACTGCCCGAAAGGGTGGTGGAAGCAGATTCAATAGTAACATAGCAAAGAAAATTGGATAATACAGGGCTTTTGGGGGAAAAGTAAGGAAGTGTGATTAATTGAATAACTCCATCAAAGAATCTGCACAGGAATGATGGGATATCTTTGTATCATTCTCTATGATGCTACAATTTGAAGAAGAGTAACTAGATGATGGGAGATCCATTATTAAAGAGTAACAATGTGAATCCAATGATGCAGGGTTAAGACTGCACTGGATACATTGCAGCTGTACGTACATGATGTACGGATTTGAGTCAGCAAATACCAGAATTACACTTTGCAAGGTTGGTGTGCAAACACTCAGGAGGCAAAGTTTCTGTAGATATTCTCCCACACACAAACCGTCATCTAGGCTGACGTACTAGAATTCCAAAAACAAAGCACAGATGATTGAGAGAAAGCCACAGACATTCAGCCCTCTAAACAGTAACATTATCTTCCTTTGTCTATGGATGTAGTTGTGCTTTTATTGAAGCAGAAATAAGGCCACTTTCTTCTAATCTGGAAACTGGGCAGTTGAAAATTGGTGGGGGCAGCCACTTCTGAGAAATGTAAGTTTAATTTCAAGTTTGTAACCGTCTTGTGAACAGGCATGCACATGCCTACCTGAAGCAGTCAGGAAGAGGTTGCTTGCGGGTCGTATACCGTGGGTGCTGCACCCATTTGTTTCAGGTGGTGACAGTGCTAGAAAAGATTCAGAACGTTTTTTACGTGTGGGTTGGATGTTTATTGGGGTTCTGAGAAGTGGGAATGGATGTATCTCCCGTATGTTATCAAGCTCTCTCGTTCATGAGCTTTCCGTTATGATGAGCTGTCTGGTGACTTTCACTGGATACTTGATAGCCCACCCAAGCTATGCTGATGGAGCCCAAACCGGAAAGTAACTCCGGCCTCCTGATGCTAGCATCATACAGGCGACAAGGCCATTCTGCTGACAACGCACCCATTTTGTGCTGTAAATAATCCCCTCCTCCCATGGAAGCCAATTGGTAGAAATTAAATGAAACTATGTTGTAAATTAGAATTGTGGCATTATTGGATGTTATTTAGTTCACAACATCTTTTTGTGACAAGTGAATTATTTCAATTCAAGTACAGGTTAATTTTGATGGGGATTTATGAACCATGAATATATATTGAATTAGTGGCTTGATCCACAGCAACAATTGTAGCAAGCAGTGAATGAGTTAAGTTTTGATTTGGTGCCTTAAGGGGTCTGGCAAATGTTGCTTGTCTTTCTTCATTTAAAACTAGAGGTCAAATATACATCCACTTCACAGTGTGGCAGTAGACGCTTGCTCTGGAGCCGACCAGTTAATAAGTATGAAAAGCCCTGTTATTCGCTGACAAGAAAAAAATCTTCCACACAATAGCAGATGGCTTGAAAGATTTAGTAAAAAATGTCACATTGTGTGTTCAAATACCTCTTCTCTTTGATCTGCTATCAGAATACTGAAAATATTACATTCCTTAAATACAATGCACTTTGATGATAAAATAGATTAACTTTTCAGAACAATCACCAGGCCACCTGTTGCCAAACTGCCCATATTGGCTGTCTTGTAGCTGTCATCGCTTCATTGAGATCCGTAACCAAAATGCAGGAATATAATGAATATGTCAGGCATTGGAGGTCAGCCATTAAACTACATCAAAACTTGGTTTGCATCCAGTGTCAGCATAGAGGCCTTAGCCTATCAACTTCTTGGCAGTATTTCTGCATGACTTGATTTATTTGCACAAGGTCTCTTTCTACTGGATGTAACATATTTACGGAGATTGTTCATGACAGTGTGGTCAAACACTATCAGTTTTCAAAATGGTTGTTTCCTGTTCAAAGTGCCCCTGTTGAAGTTTTGTGAAATGTCAGTGTATCTGATTTCATAGCACAGTTCCTTCCTTAAAAACGGAAACAGGGACTGACAGGAGAGCTGTCATGTCTCCATTGAGGCACAAACCTTCATTTGAAAGAAAATATAAATAGTTTTTGAATACAACATTGCTTAAACTGAAGTACAACTATAGGAAAATGTGTTTCTGCCATTTTCGGCGATCTGCTTTTGTACCAGTCTGTCAAGGGTACTTTGCAGAAAAGAGGTTATGTTCAACTTTATTATGTTCCTTAGAAAGTATTTCAGGGATGTCGGGGTATTCCTGAACAATACATCATTTAGTGCCAGTGTTGAAACTGTACTGGAACAGTTTGGCTCGGGATGCAGATAGTACGAGAGTTCAGTAATATTGCTGGAATGTTAATTCCATTATGATGAGCTGTCTGCTAACTTTCACTGGATGCTTGATAGCCCACCCAAGCTATGCTGATGAGGCCCAAACCTTAAAGTAACTCCAGACTCCTGATGCTAGCATCATAAGGGCGACAAGGCCACTCTGCTGACAACACACACACTTTGTGCTGCTAATAATCCCCTCCTCCCATGGAAGCCAATTGGTAGAAATGAAATGAAATGAAAGGGTCCATAGCCTTTGCTGCATCTAGTGCCTTTAGCCATTTTATGGTATCATGTGGAGTGAATCAAATTGGCTGAAAATTGAAATCTGTGTTGCTGGGTACCTCAGGAGGAGTCTAAAATGGATCATCCACTCAGCACTTCTGACTGAAGATCTTTGCATGTGTTTCAGCCTTGTCTTTTGTACTGATCATTGAGGATGGGAATATTTGTGGAGCTTCCCCCTCTGGTTAGTTGTTTAATTGCCAATGACCAAGAAAGCTCACCTTGTCACTTGATCCAAATTTTCGCTTCCATCTTGAAGTGCCATTGCCTGAATGTTTGGGATGATGTGGAGATGCCGGCGTTTGGACTGGGGTGAGCATAGTAAGAAGTCTTACAACACCAGGTTAAAGTCCAACATGTTTGTTTCAAACACTAGCTTTCGGAGCACTGCTCTTTCCTCAGGTGAATGAAGAGATATGTTCCAGAAACATATATATAGACAAATTCAAAGATGCCAGACAATGCTTAGAATGTGAGCATTTGCAGGTAATTAAATCTTTACAGATCCACAGATAGAGGTAACCCCAGGTTAAAGAGGTGTGAATTGTCTCTTGCCAGGACAGTTGGTAGGCTTTCACAAGCCCAGGTCAGATGGTGGGGGATGAATGTAATGTGACATGAATCCCAGGTCTCGGTTGAGGCCGCACTCATGTGTGCGGAACTTGGCTATAAGTTTCTGCTTGGCGATTCTGCGTGTCGCACGTCCCGAAGGCCGCCTTGGAGAATGCCTTTGACTGCTGAAGTGTTCCCCGACTGGAAGGGAACATTCCTGCCTGCTGATTGTCGCGCGATGTCCGTTCATTCGTTGTCGCAGCGTCTGCATGGTCTTGCCAAAGTACCACGCTTCAGGACATCCACAGTGAGGCCCTGAATCGTGCTCAGTGTGTTTATAACTTATTCAACAAATTAGATTGTTAAATAATAATAAACTTTATTGTCACAAGTAGGCTGACATTATCACTGCAAATAAGTTACTGTGAAAAGCCCCTAGTCGCCACATTCCAGCGCCTGTTTGGGTACACAGGGAGAATTCAGGATGTCAAATTCACCTAACAGTACGTCTTTTGGCATTTGTGGGAGGAAACTGTAGCACGCTGAGGAAACCCATGAGACACAGGGAGAACGTGCAGACTCCGCATAGACCAGGGGTGGGCAAACTTTTCCGTGCAAGGGCCGCATTCAGAAATTCACAATTCACAAAGGGCCGCATAGTATATTAAGTAAAATAATTACTTCACCCGGTTATGATTCTGGGCGCCTCATATAGAACATAGAACAGTACAGCACAGAACAGGCCCTTCGGCCCTCGATGTTGTGCCAAGCAATGATCACCCTACTCAAGTCAACGTATCCACCCTATGCCAGTAAGTAACCCAACAGCCCCCCCACCCATTAACCTTTAAAAAAAAAAATTTAAAAAACAAATTAAAAAAAAAAAAAAAAATTTTTTTTAAATGACTTGGTGGGCCGCAGAAATACCTTTGGCGGGCCGCATGCGGCCCGCGGGCCGTAGTTTGCCCACCCCTGGCATAGACAGTGACCCAAGCAGGAATCGAACCTGGGAACCTGGAGCTGTGATGCAACAGTGCTACACCTCATTTTAAATGTAAATACTTACTTTACCTAAGGGCCGGAATTTTACAGCACCCCCCCCCCCCCCCCCCCCCCCCCCAGTCGCAGGACTCCCCACAGTGGGGCCGGCAAGCCATTGAAATCTCTATTAACATAGGTGGGACTGGAAGATCCAGCTGGCATAAAGTGCTTATTATTACTTTTTCAATTTTGTTGCGCTGGAAAAAGTGATTGGGAGAAAACGTGCAATCTTTAGATTTTGTTAGGTCAAAGCTAGGGTTGTAAAAAATCAGTTTGTCAAGGTTCCTACATAGTGATGTACTCAATAAAAATAATTGGCTAATCTAAATTTATAAAGAAAAAAAATATATTAAAAAAAAGTGATGTACTCAAAGGCCAACCACATGTTTGCCATAAAATAACTCCATGTTCTAATTTTAAACATTTACATTTTTTCTCATTTTCATCTCATACTCTCTTGCCCTAATCCTGGTTTTGATAATATCTCAGTACTGGTTAGCTGCAAATTGAGGCCCACAGGTCAATGAAAAGTAGGAGTGAGATCATAATCAATCAAAATCTGCTGTCATAAGTGTCCATTATACCTCTTTATTCTATAAAATCATATCATGCTTATGAGTACTGCCCATCAATGAATTTGGTACAAACAATTCAGCAAATTTCAGTTTGCCCTGATTCTATCTCACCGTTCGAAATCTAGCTTTTTTCAAGGAAAAGAATTGTGTTCACTCTGGCTATTAAGGAAGGGTTGGGGGAAAACAAGTGAAATGTTATCATTATCCTGCAGAAATCATATTAATGCAACATAGTACTGAAGTAATGGGACAGTTGTTAAAGATGAAAGTAGGAATGTTGAGGGTCTGTTGCATTTGTAAGCTGATGCTTTTCGAGTAACTATAAGATAAACACGGAGTGTTCCTTCAGAAAGCCTTGGGCATTTGGGAAGCTTTGATCTGCTGCAGTCCATATGATGTCTGTGCACCCACAGTGCTTTTTGGGACCGGGTACTGGGATTTTGACCGAGTGACAGTGAAGGAACGGTTATATATTTCCAAGTCAGGGTGGTGAAGGCAACTTGCAGGTGGTGGTGTTCCTACGCATCTGTTGTCCTTGTCCTTCTAGATGGTGGTGATTGTGGGCTGGAAGGTGCTGTCTAAGGAGCCTTGGTGAGTTCTTGTATATGGTGTAAAAGTTAATGTCCAAGCCACGTTTATTAAATCCAACATGAAATAAGCCAGTTACACTTGCCGTTGACTGTTATCCCAATTTTGTGTTAATTTTAATAGAAATGCACATTCAAAGGGAGATGTAAACCCATTTTCCAATTGACTACGATGTGAAAATTATAATAAAGTGTAATATTCATGGAAAGCCTGTGAACTTTGATTAAATGACAATAACTAGTGGTACTGATCAAATAAAAATGATTATGGAATGACTGGCAAATGTAATGGAGAGCTGGAGAACAATTAATGAGAAGCTAATGTAAAAGCCATAACTAGTACTCTAATTATCCTGAGGTCCTCTATTTCAATGTAACAGTCTGGAATGGATCATTACTGTCATTAATAGTTAATGATGTGGAGATGCCGGCGTTGGACTGGGGTGAGCACAGTAAGAAGTCTTACAACACCAGGTTAAAGTCCAACACGTTTGTTTCAAACACGAGCTTTCGGAGCACGGCTCCTTCTTCAAGAAGGAGCCGTGCTCCGAAAGCTCGTGTTTGAAACAAACCTGTTGGAGATTAATAGTTAAAGCATTTTAGGAATTCCAGATTACACTATGCATTAATAACCATTATCTCTGACACAAAAATTTCCATTTATACTAACTTAGCAACAAATATAAGTATATTGCTTTGTGGTGAAAATAGATGTACATAAAAGTATGCATGGGAGAACTTTGAGGACAGCTATGATATCCCTCAGTGAGTTACTTAGCCAACTTAACGTCAATCCTAATGGACTGTGCTACAATCTTCCTTTGACAGTTTTATATCTTATGCTCTAGTACTGAGATCACTGCACTTCACTGGGCAGACTTCACAAAGCCATCACACCCTTTTCCAGACTTCTTGAGCTAAGAAATTGATTTAGTGGAGTGCACTCAGGCTATTTTGGAAATGTTTACTTTAGAGCAGGGGAGCCAAATGACCTGTATCCCCATCTTCTTTTAGTTGTGAACACAGCACAGAACTGTTATAATCAGCACTTGTCAGATATGAGAAACAGTAATGCTGAACCAGCCGCTGTGAAATGTTTGTGCACTTGAATATAAACACGTTTCTCTTTCTTCTGACGTGCAATTCCAAATTGTTTAAAACAGCTATTTCTGATTGCAAAGAAATTTCAACTAAGGTGTGTTCCACTTTATTCAATTAAACATTTGTTTTCAGAAGTTGAGATGAATACAGTTAGAGGCCACTTCCCACTTCAGCCGCTGAATAGTTTTGAGAAAAAAACCGTAATCTTTTCCCGCTTAAGTTTTTTAATGACAACCTAATTCCGACTGAAAGTTTCTCAAAATTCATATCAGTTAGTCTAGTTCACTCGGTAATGAATTTCTGCTAAGTATCAGTTTGACTTTAGCTCACATAATTTTTCATTAGTAATAACATATCAATACACCACAATGTGATTTTACGTGCAATCCCTTTGTGTTCATGTAAGATACTAACTCGTTGAAATGTTTAACTTTCGGCTTTATATCTTACATAATGGCCTGTAACTTCCGACAAGTGGCAGAAAGCCACGGGTTGCCGATTCTGAGATAGAAAACTGCATATTTACCTGCCCTCAGAAATCGGTGCGAACCTTTCTGTTCCAGTTGCAGCCTTGGGTTTCCAGCATGATATCCTGCGCAGGCTGCAGCATGGCGCAGGAGGAGTGCAGTCCCAGCCCTTTATGGCAGGGCCAGGTTAGGAGCGCTCATTGAGTGCAGGCATTTAAACTGCAGATTTATATTGAAGACAGCAGACAATATATGCTGTCTTCAGCATATATTGTCGAATGATTTAACAAGTGTTTTAAAGGTATGTAGAAGATTTAAAACATTTTTTTTTTTGCTCTTGATTTTATGCAGGCACTGTTGTTCTTATTATTTCTAAGTGAACAAAGGTTTTGTTATCTGCACCATATTATTATATAACTTTACATGTGGCATGCTCAAAAGTGTTTGCATGTTTTAATTTGTATTATGGTCGTAAGGTTTTAAAAGTGCCCCAGGACCTTTTGCTGTTGCTGTCCTTGTAACATCGGATATTTAAAAAAAAAATTTAGTGCACCAAATTCATTTTTTTCCAATTAAGGGGCAATTTAGCGTGTTCAACCCACCTACCTTGCACATCTTTGGGTTGTGGGGGTGAAGCCCATGCAAACACGGGGAGAATGTGCAAACTCCACTGTAGCCACCTGGGGTGACCACTGCCCAAACACAAAATGGAAGATTGCAAGGAATGCAGGGAAAATGGACATGTTGTAAAAAGCAAGCAGCTTGCAGAGTGCTTGTATATTTGGACTGCTGCAGAAACCAGTTTTGGCTGTTGCTGAAACCAGACAACGCTATGAAAAGAAACAGTTAGCATATTAATGAGGCGATACCGGGCGATCCCCAGGCACAAAAGACACAAGTTAACACTAATCGATACATTGAATTGAAGGCCAGACTTTTCGGCGTCAAAGAAGCCCAAAACAATGAATCCCAAGAACCGCCCCAGTGATTGAGATACTGTCCCGTTATTGGGGAATTCAAATCAATCGATTGGGAAGAGACCCAATCGATTACAAGAGTATAGAGGATCCGCCCAGGTGGGCACAAGACCCTGAGAGGAGTATAAAACAGAGACCCCGACCCCAGCTTGCGCTCTCTGTCAGCCTCTCCTTGACCAGCTAGCCCTCCCAGCAGAACACCGTCGCAGCAGAAGAACCTTGTGCAGGAGAGGTCTGGGCAGAAGCCGCCAGCAAGTAAGTCACAACGCACGCTATGGGAATAGACACTCCTGACCCCTTTAGACCATAACCACTGGAAGCCTGCGGACCCTGGACAAAGCTAGAAGCCGTTGTTCCCTGATCCGGCAGTCCCCTTATCCAGATAGGTATTTGGCCTAGTAGTGGTAGGATTAGCCTAGTCTTATAGTTTATATGCATGATTAGTAGATTACTGTAATATAATAAATGTGTCTTGTTTGAACTTACTAATTGGTGTATGGTTTTATTGCTTTGAACTTGACCTTGAAACTTGTGGCGGTATCTTAACGATACCTGGCGACTCCAAAGCTAAGTAACAAAACAGAGCCAAATTGAGTGTTAAGCACAGTCACCCAGAACGAGCAACACCACACGGGCAGTGACCCAGAGCCGGGATCGAACCTGGGACCTCGGCGCCGTGAGGCAACAGGGCTAACCCACTGCGCCACCCTGCTGCCTGATCCTTTTTTTGATTTGTGTTTATAGAATTATTGCATTGTAGAAGAAAGCCATTCGGCCCATCGAGTCTGCACCGATGTTCTGAAGGAACACCCAACCCAGATCCACACCACCACCCTATCCTCAGAGCCCCACCTAACCTTTGGACACTAAGGAGAAATTTATCAAGGTTAATCCACCTAACCTGCACATCTTTGGACTGTGGGAGGAAACTGAAACCCCATGAGGAAATGGCGGTGGCATGGTGGCACAAAATAAATTGGAAATCTAAGTAATGATCTTGCAAACAGCATTTTGTACGTGACATCAACTCATCCACAAGTCTGCTAATTTTATATTCCTTTTAAAGCACCACAAATTCTGCAGAAAGCCTTGAAAATGTACAATAGGAGGGTTGTGTTTAGCAGAGTAATCTGGTCATATTTTCTTCTATTTCAAGACTCAAGTCTAAGCAGTAACAGCAATCATAAACTGTTCTTATCTGCAGAACTGCTCTTCGGGAGGGTATAAACTAATTCAGCAGGGGGTTGGGAACCTGAATTGCAGCTCTAGTATACAGGAGGTTGAGAGTAGTGAGGTCATGAGTAAGGTTTCAAGGTTGCAGGAGTGTACCGGCAGGCAGGAAGGTGGTTTAAAGTGTATCTACTTCAACGCCAGGAGCATCCGGAAAAAGCTGGGTGAACTTGCAGCATGGGTTGGTACCTGGGACTTCAATGTTGTGGTCGTTTCGGAGACATGGATAGAGCAGGGACAGGAATGGTTGTTTCAGGTTCCGGGGTTTAGATATTTCAGTAAGCTCAGGGAAGGTGGTAAAAGAGGGGGAGGGGTAGCATTGTTAGTCAAGGACAGTATTACAGTGGCAGAAAGGATGTTTCATGAGGACTCGTCTACTGAGGTAGTATGGGCTGAGGTTAGAAACAGGAAAGGAGAGGTCACCCTGTTGGGAGTTTTCTATAGGCCTCTGAAAAGTTCCAGAGATGTAGAGGAAAGGATTGCAAAGATGATTCTGGATAGGAGCGAAAGTAATGGGGTAATTGTTATGGGGGAGTTTAACTTTCCAAATATTGACTGGAAACGCTGTAGATCGAGTACTTTAGATGGGTCCTGACACAGTATGTAGATAGGCCAAGAGGAGGCGAGGCCACATTGGATTTGGTACTGGGTAATGAACCAGGACAAATACTAGATTTGCAGGTAGGTGAGCACTTTGGTGATAGTCACCAAATTCAGTTATGTTTACTTTAGCGATGGAAAGGGATAGGTATATACCGTAGGGCAAGAGTTATATCTGGGGGAAAGGCAATTGAGATGTGATGAGGCAAGACTTAGGATGCATAGGATGGAGAAGGAAACTGCAGGGGATGGGCACAATTGAAATGTGGATCTCGTTCAAGGAACAGCTACTGCGTGTCCTTGATAAGTATGTACGTGTCAGGCAGGGAGGAAGTGGTCGAGCGAGGGAACCGTGGTTTACTAAAGCATTTGAATCACTTGTCAAGAGGAAGAAGGAGGCTCATGTAATGATGAGGCGTGAAGGTTCAATTTGGTTGCTTGAGAGTTAGAAGTTAACTAGGAAGGACCTAAAGAGAGAGCTAAGAAGAGCCAGGAGGGAACTTGAGAAGTCTTTGGCAGGTAGGATCAAGGATAACCCTAAAACATTCTATAGGTATGTCAGGAATAAAAGAATGACTAGGGTAAGAGTAGGGCCAGTCAAGGACAGGAGTGGGAAGTTGTGCGTGGAGTCCGAGGAGATAGGAGAAGTGTTAAATGAATATTTTTCGTCAGTATTCACACAGGAAAAAGACAATGTTGTCGAGGAGAATACTGAGATACAGGCTACTAGACTAGTAGGGCTTGAGGTTCATAAGGAGGATGTGTTAGCAATTCTGGAAAGTGTGAAAATACATAAGTCCCCTGGGCCGGATTGGATTTATCCTAGGATTCTTTGGGAAGCTGGAGGAGATTGCTAAGCCTTTGGCTTTGATCTTTATGTCATCATTGCCTACAAGAATAGTGCCAAAAGGCTGGAGGATAGCAAATGTTGTCCCCTTGTTCAAGAAGGGGAGTAGAGACAACCCCGGTAACTATAGACCAGTGAGCCTTACTTCTCTTTGGGCAAAGTCTTGGAAAGGTTTATAAGAGACAGGATTTATAATCATCCAGAAAGGAATAATTTGATTAGGGATAGTCAACACGGTTTTGTGAAGGGTAAGTCGTGCCTCACAAACCTTATCGAGTTCTTTGAGAAGGTGACCAAACAGGCGGACGAGGGTAAAGCAGTTGATGTGGTGTATATGGATTTCAGTGAAGCATTTGATAAGGTTCCCCATGGTAGGCTATTGCAGAAAATACGGAGGCATGGGATTGAGGGTGATTTAGCAGTTTGGATCAGAAATTGGCTAGCTGGAAGAAGACAAAGGGTGGTGGCTGATGGGAAATGTTCAGACTGGAGTCCAGTTACTAGTGGTCTACCACAAGGATCTGTTTTCGGGCCACTGCTGTTTGTCATTTTTATAAATGACCTGGAGGAGAGATTAGAAGGATGGGTGAGTAAATTTGCAGATGACACTAAAGTCGGTGGAGTTGTGGACAGTGCGGTAGGATGTTGCAGGTTACAGAGGGACATAGATAAGCTGCAGAGCTGGGCTGAGAGGTGGAAAATGGAGTTTAATGCAGAAAAGTGTGAGGTGATTAATTTTGGAAGGAGTAACAGGAAGACAGAGTCTGGGATAATAATACGATTCTTGGTAGTGTGGATGAGCAGAGAGATCTCGGTGTCCATGTACATTGATCCCTGAAAGTTGCCACCCAGGTTGATAGGGTTGTTAAGAAGGCGTACGGTGTGTTAGCTTTTATTGGCAGAGGGACTGAGTTTCGGAGCCATGAGGCCATGTTGCAGCTGTACAAAACTCTGGTGCGGCCGCATTTGGAGTATTGCGTGCAGTTCTGGTCGCCGCATTATAGGAAGGATGTGGAAGCATTGGAAATGGTGCAGAGGAGATTTACCAGGATGTTGGCTGGTATGGAGGGAAGATCTTATGAGGAAAGTCTGAGGGACTTAAGGCTGTTTTCGTTAGAGAGAAGAAGGTTAAGAGGTGATCTAATTGAGGCATACAAGATGATCAGAGGATTAGATAGGGTGGACAGTGAGAGCCTTTTTCCTCGGATGGTGATGGCTAGCACGAGGGGGCATAGCTTTAAATTGAGGAGAGATAGATATAGGACAGATGTCAGAGGTAGGTTCTTTACTCAGAGTAGTAAGGGCATGGAATACCCTGCCTGCAACAGTAGTGGACTTGCCAACACTAAGGGCATTCAAATGGTCATTGGATAGACATATGGATGATAAGGGAATAGTGTAGATGTGCTTTAGAGTGGTTTCACAGGTCGGCGCAACATCGAGGGCCGAAGGGTCTGTACTGCGCTGTAATGTTCTATGTTCTATGTTCTAGAACATTGTGCATGTGTAAGGAAAATAAGAGATTAAGGTAACGAAACTGAAATATAATTCTGTAAAGGTGTAGCAGTGAACTCTCTCAATATAATCTATTGTTCTTTTGTATTCCAGCGGATAGAATTATTATAGTGCGGAAGGAGGCCATTCTGCCCATTGAGTCTGTACTGTCCCCCCAAAAGAGCACCCTACCAAATCCCACTCCTCCCCCGGACTCCGCAACCCTTAAGGAATAAGATGGAATTTCTGCAATAGTTAATTCTTGGATCAGAGGTCAAAACAAACCAGCAGGAACTTACACATTTTTCTTTACCAATGCTTCATTTTGAAAGTGTGACACCTGAAATGTGTCAGAAGTATGCCAATGATTTTATATCTGCTGGTGGATCTTCCTTGGCATTGCTTATGATGATGCAAGGGACATGTAGTTGAGCGTGTAACATAAAATATATGACCGATTTGAGTAATTTTTAAACAATTGATTAAATTAAATTGTATTTTCTCAGAGTGTGATATTTGGAACACTGGGAAGAAGGTATCAAGTCCTGATAGGAGTGTTGAGTATGGTAACACTGGGGAGGGGTTATGAGGTGAAGGAGGAGTGAGGAATGACTTCTGCAAAAGAGGAATAGCAGCATCCAAGGTTAGTGTGAAAGTGATGGTGAGGAGAGAAACATGTGTAAGATTTTGGGGGTCTTTGCACTTCATAAAGGCAGGAATAGACATGGCAGCAAAGCTTTGTTTGAATTGACTTCATTGAGACAAAGCCAGGACAGGTTTATTAAGTTCTCAGATAAACTATTGTATAATGTAAGGAGTGTAAAGGGTAACAAGATGATGTTCATGTATCTCAACATTAGATGGCACCACAGAGTAGTCTTATAAAAGCCTGCGTCTCTATGTGTTCTGGGAGAAGGATGTGAAGAAGGATAGTGAGAGGTTGAGATAGAGTGTTAGTTGTACCAGAAAGACATTATAGATTTCTGTAGCATAGATTTAATACTGTTGTTTTATTACTTAGTGAAGTGTGCAAACCATCTGAAGTAGTGTAAAATAAACTAGCTTTGTTTCAAATACATAGATTGATGTCCTTTTCAGCACTACGACTTTTAGCCATCTTGGAGGACTATACAGGGAACATCACATGGTGTGAGGTAATTACTAAAGTAATTTAGAAAGAATTAAACAGAATCTAAAGAGAAAAACAAACACGTGCTCAGACTTTGACGGCAAGACTGCTTCCAAACCTGTTACATCAACTCACCCAGACAAATCGAGACCTCTTGGAGAAACTGCAGACTGAAACAGTTCCAGACTTCTGGTAAAATAGATGTTAACTGGAAAATTTTCAAGCAGCACTTTCAACTTTACCTATCTGCTTCAGACCTAGATTCAGCTAGTGATCAACGTAAAATTGCTTTATTTTTAACAATGGCAATTGAGTTATATAATACCTTCCATTTCTCCACTGATGATGATAAAAAAAGATTTAGTGTGGTGATTGAGAAATTTGACCATCACTGCAAAGCTCAGATTAATGAGACCTATGAGAGATTTGTCTTTAAAAAGATGGTTCAGAAAGATGGAGAACCCAAAGACTGTTTTATTAGTGATCTGAGATTAAAGTCACAAACCTGCAACTTTTCAGTCTTTATAGACTCAAGGTTAAAGAATCAAATCATTTTTGGAATCAAAAATGAAAAGTTAAGAGAACGTTTATTAAGGCAAAAAAATGTAACTTTGGAAAACGCGATTGAAATGTGTCGAGCGAGTGAATTACCCAGAAATCAGTATTCCGATATACTGATCAGGGAAAGTGTCACAAAACGGCACATCCGGGCAGACTGCTTTGGATCCGTGGCGCTGTTGAAAAATAGGTGTGTTTTGGACAGCAGCCATCTTGCGAATGCGCATAACCATTCTGCGTATGCGCACTACAAAAAACAGCGCAAAATGGATGCAGACCGTTCTGCGCATGTGCAAAGTCATTTTGCGCATGGCAAAAGCAATGTCATGTCCTGTGGACGTTGTGGACTCGCCCACCAACAGAAAAAAAGTCTGCCGCATGGGAAAATCTGCTCTCAATGTGGCAAGATGAATCATTTTGCTGTGCAATGCAGATCTGCATTAAAGTGACACACTTTAAAAAACAATTTGAATGAAAAAAGTATGAATGTGCAGAGTGTTCATACAAGACATCAAAAATGGAGAACCCTGATATTTTCACAGATGCTAACTGTCTTGAATATTCTTTCTTTGTTGGTATTGTTGAAAAGTACCAGACAACTGTAAAGTGCAATTCCTCTCCACAGACCTTGCATCCAACAAAATCAATCAGCTCGGAAGATGAATGGAACACTCCATTACAAGTTAATGGTTTTGCGATTGTGTTCAAATTTGACACTGGTGCAGCTGTCAATTTAATTAACAGTTTTGATTTATCCAAGTTAAATAAGCATCCTAAAATTCAAAATACTGACTGCCAGTTACGTGACTACAATGGAAACACGATTACTTCTTTAGGTTCATGCTATCTCTTGGTAACAAACAAAGACACAGAGATACCTTTGCGATTTGAAATTGTTGATGCTAGACGTTCATCACTATTAGGTGTACAAGCATGTCGAGATTTGAACCTTGTGAACCGAATCTACAGCACCAACAAAATTCTTCCACCTGTGCACGAAGACATTGAAAATATACTAACAAAGTCTCCTCATGTATTTCAACGTATGGGTACTCGAACCTGCTCCGTTACGTGACTGTCTCAAGCAATAACTGGAACGAATGCAACATCTTGGGATTATTTCCAAGATCACAGAACCTAAAGATTGGGTAGGCTCAATGGTGTGCGTGAAAAAAACTAATGGTGATCTCCAGATTTGTATCCAATACTACACAATACCGAAACGCGAGGAGATAACCAGTGAAACCAAGATATTCACCAAACTTGATGCTTCAAGAGGTTTTTGGTAAATGCAACTGGCAAAATATTGTGCACCTTCAGCATGCCATATGGTCATTACTGCTTTAACAGAATGCCATTTGGTATAATCTCAGCATCTAATATATTCCATCGTGCCATGGAACAGATAACAGAAGGCACAGGTGGAGTTCGTGTATATGTTAATGACACCATAATATGGTCATCTACTGGTCAAGAACACAATGCAAGACTCTTCCAGGTTACAAAGAATACACAAGTACAGATTAAAGCTTAATCTGGCCAAGTGTAATTTTGGCGTCTAAATTTTAAAATTTCTGGGTGTAAGCAGATGATGACAAGATTGCCGCTATCCACAAAATGTCCATCCCAGAAGTCAAGAAAGTAGTACTGAGATTCCTTGGTGTAGTGAATTTCCTAGGAAAATTCTTCCCGAACCTTGCTGCATGAATAACTGCTTTGCAACAACTCATAAGGAAGAACACTATCTTCTCATAGAATGCAGCACATACAAAAGAATGGTCTGATCTAAAGTCAGCACTGGCCACCGCACCTGGACGAGGAACAAACATTTCCACAGATGCGAGTCAAAATGGAATTGGGGCAGTTCTACTTCAAAAGAATGATGATGCTTTTTGGAGACCCTTTGCATGCGCATTCAGATCTATGACACCTATGGAATAACATTACGCTCAAATCGAGAAAGAGTGGTTAGGCCTGCTTACGGGAATACAAAAATTCCATGACTACATGTATGGACTCCAGATTTTGACGGTTGAAACAGATCACTGACCACTTGTCAATATAATCAAGGAAAACTTGAATGACATGACTCCAAGACTGCAGAGAATCATTATGAAACTAAGAAGTTATGACTTTAAACTGGTCTACACTTCAGGGAAAGACCTGGTGAGCGCCGATGCTTTATCTTGTGCTACTGTAAAAGATGAACAACAGTCTGAGATAGTTCAACTTGTAGAAGATCAAGTAGAACTCTTAGTTGAAACTCTTCCTGTCTCCGATGGAAAACTCCAACTCATCAGAGCAGAAACTGAAAAAGATGCAGTGTTATGAGTATCAGCCATATGAAGAATGGTTGGCTGAATGGAAGTTGTTCAAATTTCAGAAATATTAAATCTGAGCTAAGTGTTCTAGATGGATTTCTACTTCATCTTGATCGTATAGTGATTCCTACAACGCTAAGACACATGATCCTGCAAAAGGTTCATCAAGGTCATTTAGGTATCGAAAAATATAAACATTGAGCAAGACAAGCAGTATATTGGCTAAAAATACTGACATAACCAATTTTGTGTTAGGCTGTGACACATGCCGCCAGCATAACCAGTCAATACAGAGAAAAGAGAAACTTACAATTCATGATCTCAAGAAGATTCCGTGGTCGAAAGTTGATATTGATCTTTTACATTTTCATGGTCGAGATTATGTATTGATCATTGACGATTTTTCCAACTACCCCGAAGTAATGAAATTGCCTGTTTCAACGTACAAATCCATGATCAAAGCAACTGAAGAATATTTGCTTGCTATGGAATACCTTGTGAAGTTATGACAGACAATGAACCTTGCTTTGATCGTAATGATTGGACATAATTTGCTTGAAAGTATAATTTTACTCATATCACGTCTAGTCCTCTTTATCCTCAAACTAATGGCAAAGTAGAAAAAGGACTTCAGATCGTGAAACAACTTTTCAAGAAAGCACTTTACTCTGGCTCAGATATGTTCTTAGCTTTATTGAATTCTAGGACTGCTCCTCTTTCAACTGGTTTATCTCCTGCACAGTTGTTAATGAATAGATCATTGTGTGCTACTCTTCCATGTTTACAACTAGCTGATCCTGATCTTCAGCAAGTCACCGAGAAAATGAAGCATAAAAAGCATCTTCAGGAGAATGAACATGCAATGAACATGCAAAATAGCTGGAACCACTTAATCCAGGCGATCTAGTGAGAATTCCAATTCCCATTGGAGAATGGTCTGACTTAGCTAAGGTCATACGCCAAACAGCACCTCACCTGTATATTGTTAAAGTGACTGATGGTTCTGTTCCAAGAAGAAACCAATGTGCTCTTTTGAAAATCAAGTCTTCTCAAACTTTATTTCCATGTATTCAGATTGATGGTAACTTATTGCATACTACTACAAGACCGGATGACGTCAAGGTGACATCCAGAAGACATTGGAAACATCTGCAACTCAGTCGACTGGATTGAGGAGATCATCAGGAATCAGAAACAAACCTGAAAGACTTAATTTGTAACTTGTTAATGTTTTGGTATACATATCAATGTATCATGTAATATCGTTACTTATTATTATACTGTTTGTTACTGTACAAACGTCTAAAAAAAGGGGGATGTAATGATATGTATAATGTAAGAAATGTAAAGGGCTAACAAGATGATGTTCATGCATCTCAACACTAGATGGCACCACAGAGTAGTCTTGTAAAAGCCTGCATCTCTAGGTGTTCTGGGAGAAGGATGTGAAGAAGGATAGTGAGAGGTTGCGTAAGTGTTAGTTGTACCAGAAAGACATCATAGATTTCTGTAGCATAGATTTACTACTGTTGTTTTATTCGCTATTACTTAGTGAAGTGTGCAAACCATTTGAAGTAGTGTAAAATAAACTAGCTTTGTTTCAAATACATAGCTTGATGTTCTTTGTCAACACTACGACTTTTAACCATCTTGGAGGACTTTACAATGAACATCACAACTATTTCAACAAACTTTAGCAGTGATTTACAGTTGAACACGGATATACTGTGTCAAGCTCTGGACAGCAGAGCACACAAAATGGCTTCTCTTGCAACTTTGATTCGTCTCGCTCCTTGTCGCTTGTCTTGTTTTGTGCATCTGTGGAAATGTTTGTTTCTCGTGCGGTGACCAGTGCTGACCTTAGATCAGGCCATTCTTTTGTTGGTCTTTCTCTCTGCCACAATCAAGGCAAACTCAGGACATCATTTCTTCTGGCTGTTATCCAATTAACCATCCCTCAGCCCGGTCATAGAACATAGAACATATAGTGCAGAAGGAGGCCATTCAGCCCATCGAGTCTGCACCGACTCACTTAAGCGCTCACTTCCACATGATCCCCATAACCCAATAACCCCTCATCTTTGGCCCTTGTCTGTGAGGACACAGCCTTTGAAGAACCAGGAGTAGTTTATGTGGCTGTTGCTAAACTTACATATTTGCTAATTATTGTCCTTTATATCAAGGCAATTATGTGTCCTGGCTCCTTATCTAGTGGAGAGAGAGATCTACATTCTATTCTTATACAAGCAGTTTTCACACATAGCCTTCAAGGTCTTGTCCACTTTTGCAGTGAGCAAGTTCTTTATAATTTGACATAAATTCCCAGAATCCCTCTATCCTTGCATTGTTTTTTACATTGCGCCCTTCTTCTAAGATTTTCCACTTTATTGTTATACAGAGAACAGGATTATTTATATAAAGTCAAATGTTAGTAAGCTACAAGGTTCTATTTTGACAACTATGATTTGTGTTATTTACCTAATAATTTTATACATGGGAACGACATCCAGCCAGTACGTTGAGCAAACATTTTCTCCCCTCACCACCATAGCTGAAAACAAAGTTTCTAAAATCCCTCACATTTCTACAGTGAATTTCATGGCTTTAGGATGTTCCAAAGCACTTTCCAGTTTTCGGAAGCTTAGACCGCGCCTATTCGTCCACAGGCAACATGGCCAAATGGACCCGAACCCTTATCTCTCATGCCACGGAGGCAGGACAGAGAGCTTGCACGAATTATGACCCCTCAGATGAGGCCCACAATGAAAAATGGGTTTTAAAAAGGTTGTCCCGCGCTTGGGAGCAATCTGTTCACAATAAACCCACATTTAGGCAACCCGAAGAAGAGCAGGCAGATGCAGATATCCAGGCAATTAAGACGCACCAAAACCCCGCATGGGTGAATGAAGGTAGAAACAGCCCACCACAGAAATCTCAGGAATGTTTTAACTGTGGACAATTAGGACACTTTGCACGAGAGTGCAATGCCCCACAGAAAGCACAGAGAGCCCAACAGACAGGCACTCTAAATAGGAATAGGGCAAAGCCTATTCACAGTGTTAGTGCCTGTTCAGACCAGGGAGACATGAACGGCACAGACTGACGGTGTTCGGGCTCCCCAACTTGGGTCTGCGACACCCTTTGGGATAGGTCCGGCCGACCGGTCGTTGCAGCGAAAGTACGGGGCCAGCCCGTTGAATTTCTTTGGGACACAGGAGGGTCCCGCACCACACTTAATTCCTCCACCATATTCCAAAAAGACACATGGCCCACTACAGACACCATCACCCTCAGCGGCTTTACAGGCCACTCACAGCAGGGACATATCACAGCCCCTGTTTCCATTCAGATAGGCAATATCACTACCAAACACCCCTTAGTTTGGTCTGCCTCACACAGCCGAACACATTTTGGGCATCGCTTTCATGAGCTCCCACAACCTGTCATTCGATCCAGTGAACAAATGTGTCTGGAAAATGGCAAAGTCAGCAAGAGCCACCGCAACGCACACAGTAGGTGAGTATGCTAATAAGATTAGCGCAGTCGGCGATTTCTGGTTTGACCCGACCACAATTAGCAGTCAAACAGGTTAGGGCAGTTCTGCAGAAGAACAGGGCAGCATTTGCAAGTCATAAACATGCCTGTGGCAGGATGGCTGGCTCGGTTCAGATTACAGGACCTGACCCTAGACCCCAAAAGCAATATGGATTTCCCCAAGAGACAGAGGGAGAAATCTCCAAGGTTATTGATAGTTTATTAGAACAAGGCGTACTTAGATCAGTAGCCTCTACTAATAATGCCCCGATTTGGCCAGTAAGAAAGCCCGATGGATCATGGCGACTAACCATCGATTACCGGGAACTTAACAAAGTCACCCCCGCAGCAGCCCCCACTGTAGCCACAAGTCCCGAGACCATGCTCAAACAGGGACTCAACTCACGAGATTTTACGGTTTTGGACATCAGTAACGGATTCTGGTCCATTCCATTGGCAAAAGCGTGCCAGTACAAATTTGTCTTCACTTTCAAAGGTCAGCAATACACGTGGACATGCGTTCCATAAGGATTCCACAACTCCACCTCCATTTTCCACCGACAGCTGGCAAATGGTTTATCTAAATTTTCTCGCCCCGAATGTCTGGTCCAGTATGTAGACGACCTATTACTGCAGACAGCCACAAAGGCAGAGCACATGGCGCTTCTGTCCGAACTCCTGGAATCCTACAGCTATTTTGGATGCAAAGCGAACCCCAAGAAGGGCCAAATTTTGCAAAACAAAGTGATATATTTGGGAACGATTATCACGCATGGTAAACGCGAGATCGAGCATAAAAGGATTGACTCAATCGTCAAATTGCCCCTTCCCCAGAATGTTTCAGCCCTCCGGTCTGTTTTAGGACTGGTTGGCTACTGCCGAAGCCAATAGACGGTTTTGCCACCAAAGCAGCCCCCCTCTCAGACCTCCTAAAGAAAGGAGCCCCTTGGGAATGGCTTCCACAGCATACGGATGTGGATGCTTTGAAACGCGCACTCATCGCAGCCTCAGCACTACAGGTTCCAGACCCACTTTCCCCCTATGCTATCGAGAGGCGCCTCCAGAGTTTTAGATCCTGTGGAGCAGGGATTTTTCTGCCTGTGAAAGGCACCTGCTCACAGTTTTCTGGGCAGTTCAATATTTTTCATATATAACCGGACTTAATGCCATCACAATCCTCACGGAACACACCCCCACACAACCTTTACTAGACGGACGACTTAAGGACGGCACAGTAAGCCAGATCAGAGCAGCCAGATGGACCCTTCTTTTGCAGGGACAGGACATCACTGTTAAAAGGACTGCAACCCACACTTTCCTAGCCAACAACCTACAGTACCCAGGCACCCCCCATGAATGTGAAATCATCTCACCGCACCATAACACAGGCCCCTTTATCGCTAACACACCTCCCAGGAAGATAGGAAGTTCACCCCAGAGACCCCAGCACACAGACACGTGTGGACCCTTGAGAATATATGTGGATGGTTCTTCCACTATATTAGATGGGAAACGCATCAAAGGTTGCGGAATGTTTGTAGAGGACGCACAGGGACGTGCCCTAGAAGAAATTTCATTAAAACTACCAGGACACTTAGGCTCACAGGCGGCAGAACTTGCAACCATTGCATATATAGTAGATCACCCAGATTCATTCCCCAGCCCAGCAGACATATATTCGGACATCCTCTATGTCTGCAACAGCCTTACAGAATTCCTACACCTGTGGGAAGCAAGAGGATTCGTTTCCGCAGACGGGAAACCCCTCCCATCAGCCCCATTACTCCGGCATATTTCAGAAAAAGCAAAGAAAGGACGTATGGAATCATGAAGGTTCGCAGTCACCACCGTTCTTCCCCACCTGGAAATGTAAAAGCTGACGCACTAGCTAAAGCAGGCTCCAGGCATGGTCATTTTTGAAAACCCCCCGAAAGCGCCCCAGTAAACGCAGTTCAGGTCTCACAGACTAATATCGAAGATTTAGTGCAGGCCCAGAAGCAAGATGGAAATCTCAGGGAGATTTTAAAAGGAAAATTCCCAGCCCCGTACGATAGGTTTAAAAACGCACTGACCACACATGACGGTGTGATCCTGAAAGACACTATTTATGTGGTTCCTGAACAGGACAGGAATCAGCTTATTTGTTTGTTTCATGATAGTCATGGGCATCAGGGAATTGATCCCACTACAGCCCACCTCAGGCAGCTCTGTTGGTGGCCGAATTTAAAGGAAGACGTCACACACTATGTTGAAAATTGCCTTATCTGTGCCCAAAACAATCCGGACAAATATGTGAAAAAAGCTCAACTCAGCCAAACCCGCCCCGTTAATGGCCCCTGGACTAACCTCCAGATTGATTTTATAGGACGCTTGCCCCCTTGCAGGAATGGCTACAAGTATGTGTTGGTAGTTATCGACACGTTTACGAAATGGGTAGAGGCATTCCCATCAAGGACAAACACGGCAAACACCACAGCTAAGATTTTAACTCACCACATCTTTACGAGATGGGGACTCCCTCGCAGCATTGAATCCAACCAAGGCTCCCATTTTACAGGACGTGTAATGAAAAATGTCCTCACAATATTTGGCATCACCCAAAAATTCCACATCGCTTACCACCCCCAGTCAAGTGGTATTGTGGAACGAATGAATCGGACCCTAAAAGCAACACTCAGGAAAATGGTCCAACAAAATAACACCACTTGGGATTCAGTCCTCCCTTTTGCATTGATATTTTTGCGTAACACGGTTTCCACGTCCACAGCATACACCCCCCACACTCTCATGACCGGACGCCCCATGAAAGGCACAGAATTTTTATTAGGAGTTGACTTAACCAGCCCCGAAGTGATGGCCCTCACCCACGAGAACGCGGTTAAACAATTGGTAGAGAATGTTAAATCGGCTCAGCTAGCAGCCGCAGTAAAACTAGGCACCAGAAAGAAACAGAGCAAGGCCTGTTTCGATAAGACAGTGCATGCGACTGAGTTTGATGTAGGACAGCAGGTCATGCTCTCCATTTACAACCCCAGCACATTCCTGTCAACTAAGTATTCGGGTCCGTACTCCATTGCGGACAAAGTAAGCCCCTCCGTTTATAAAATAAAGTACCCCAACGGAAAGACTGCGTGGTTTCATATTAACCAGCTCAAGGTATATGGCTCGCAGTCCAACCACGCACACCACGTCATGCTCGACGCAGCAGACCACGCCCCGCCCACAGCTAACGTATTCCTCCCCTCCCCCAGCACGACCAGCCCATCCACGGACTCAACCTCGACTCCGCCCCCTAACTCTAGACTCCGCCCTGGAACGCCCACAGACAGCAGCAGCAGGGACAGCGACAGTGACACAGACTTCAGCCACAGCACACCTCCCTACTATTCCCCTGCAACAGGCCCCACACCCAGCGAATCTGAACACGATTCGAGTGATCCCTTCCTGATCACATTCCTTACCAACCCACACCCAGCACCTCCGGCCCACGATGCGACCCCGATTCCGTTAGCTCCAAACTCGACACACGTTTATGGCACCGTGACAATTTGTACAGGCTCGCCGGAACAACGAGATGGACCCTAAGTCACATCACGCAGCTTTGGCAACCCACATCCATACAAGCATCCGGGAGAAGAGGATGACATTGAGTCTGACTCCCACCACGAGAATCCGTTTGCGACCCTGTTCACAACAGATAACTGATGTTTACAGATAAGATGATGTTTACAAAGGAGCCGCTTAAGAGAGAAACGGTATCCTTTCTGATGGCACCTGCACGATATTCGTTGCATGTTTGTTTATTTTGTGTTTGTGCGTTTGTTTCAGTTTAAGCAGCTTCTACGGCCCCACGCCAAATTTGTCCGCAGATACCTACGAGAACTTACCGGCATGCTTCTCAGTAGAAACCACTGAGAGCTTGCCAGGACGCAATTCATAATTGCTCTTCTGATTTGACGGTATGTTTATCAGCCGAAACCGCTGAGAGCTTGCCAGAACCCCGTTCATAACTGCCCTTCTGGTTCGAAGGTAGAGACACTACTGCAACCCCCACGATGACTACATTCTTGTCCGTTCTTGTCGGTCACTCAGGCAGTGGAGAAATGGCAGTGGTACCCGCCCTGTCTGAGGACCCCCCCCTCTGGTCAGCCAAGCTCAGGAATAGCACAGCCCGCCCTACCCGGGGATTCCATCCAACTCTTACCCGCCGCGGCCCATACGCAACTCATTTTGGCTCTTTTGGTTCAAAAGTTTTGTTTTGTTTTCAGGTGACCCTTCGGTTGCCATCCCTCCTGCTATTTACATCCTCAAACATTTGGATGGTAAATCGCAAAGGCTGCGAGACGGCTTGCACTGTTTCAGTATTTTTAAGTATGTCTGGTCCTGAAATTTGGTTTTTAAAAAAAATAGTGACCAATTATAATGGGTAATTGGCACTAAAGGACAGACAGACTAACGTGCAAGATATTAAACAAGATAATAACAGAAATTATGCTTGTGTCAACAGAATTCCAGAAGCTCCAGGAAGAAAAGGGAAGAGAAGAAAGAAAAGAAAGATGAAGACGTCCTCCATCTTTGTTGCAATAGTTATAAGATGTATTCGGTTGCGCGCGAACGCAAACCCCCTCACCCCAACCCCCCCGGCCGTCAATGATTCACTCCCCCACAGCACCCAGAGCCCAGTGACAAGTAACATCACACCAACATGGTGTGACAGGTTTATAACATGGTACTCTCTTTCACATGTAGTTGAATCACTTCTGGCATTGGCAATACTCTGCAGCATCGTGCAGACTATCCGCATGAAGAAATGGCAAAGGAGAGCCTACCGCTCTCACAGGATGAGATCCCCTATTTTCGGTTTCCACCAGGCCCCCGAACCCCTTGAGATGTAATAACAAACTTTTGTTTTGCATGTGCATCATTTGTAAATAAAGAAATATGTTTCGTTCGTGACTGTAAGATTGTAAAACTCTGTGCTTGACCGCCAAGCCAGAGGAAAATGTGAATGCTGCTATTATTTTGTATTGTTAGGAAGTTAGTATGTTTGGATGATTTAAGTGAGAGTAGTTTATTGAGGATAGTTAAAGGTTCCTTTTTTGTGTGTTGTAATGCTTGTCCTTTTATGACATAGCGGCACTTAGAATTGTCAGTTAAAATTTCTCTTGCATAGTTATGGTCAGTGTAGAAGCTAAGAAAGAGTGCTTGCTGGGTCAGGGAGTGAAGACAATGCAGTAATGTGATCCTTCACGCTTTGCGTTGAGGATCACAAGGAGGGAGTGTAGCCACCTGGGTTGGCCACTTCCCGACTCCAAAATGGATGTCCGCTAAGAATGCAGGGTGAAATGGTCTGAAACAGGAAAACAAGCAGGTACAAGGTTTCCTGTGTATTAAGACTTGCATAACCCAGACAGAACAGAAACCAGCAACTATCTGCATATTAATGAGCAATCCCCGAGAACAATTGGAAACATTAAGAGTAATCAAGGCCAAACCAGACTCCTCGGCGCAAAGGAAGGTCAACGGACACTTAGGAACCGCCCAGCGATCAGGGAACTGCTCCAGTATTGGAGAAATCGATAGAAGCGATTGGAACTTAGTCCAATCAATCGGAACCAGGTACGGGGTCCGCCCAAAAGGGCGCGAAACCTCTGGGGACTATAAGATAGAGTCCCCAAGTTCAGTTTGATCTTCTTGGCAGGGTCTCTCAGCAAGCTCGAAACAACTCTTGGCCTTGGCTCACAGCTGCATCAACCAAGTAAGTCTAAGGTTAACGCACGCTACGAGACAGATGCTCCTAGATACTATTCCGTACCAGTTCAAAGCCAGCAGTATCAGAACCGGACAACGGCCATTGTTCCTCTGACCTGGTGGGCCACTTGAAGCTAAGTATAGGCTTTAGTAGTAGTGGTAGTTTAGCGAGTAGAGTTTATGCAAGAATAATAATTGACTGTGTGTGTAAGTAAATGTGTATTGATTTCAAACTTACTAACTGGTGTATTGAGTTATTGATCAGTACTTGGCTTTGAACCCTGTGGTGGTATCATAAAGATACCTGGCGACTCTAAAGCAAGGTGATTAAACAGAGCAAATTAAGTAAAAGCACAATTAGCAACAGAGCCCTAGCTGAACTGGAGTCAATGGGAACCAGGGGGAAAACTCTCCGTTAGTTGGAGTCATACCTGGCACAAAAGAAGATGGTTGTGGTGGTTGGAGGTCAATCATCTCAGCTTCAGGATATCACTGTAGGAGTTCCTCAGGGTTGTGTCCTGGGCCCAGCCATCTTCAGCTGCTTCATCAATGTCATTCCTTCCATCATAAGGTCAGAAGTGGGGATGTTTGCAGATGACTGCACAATGTTCAGCACCAATCGTGACTCGTCAGATAATGAAGCAGTCCATGCCCAAATGGACAATGTTCAGGCTGACAAGTGACAAGTTACATTTGTGCCACATAAGGGGAAAGCAATGACCATCTATTACAAGAAATAATCTCACCACTGCCCCTTGACATTCAATGGCATTGTGATTGCTCAATCTCGCACAATCAACATCCTGGGGGTTACCATTGATCAGGAACTGAACTGGACTAGCCGACATTAATATGTGGCTACCAGGGCAGGTCAAAGACTAGGATCCTACGATGAGTAATTCACCTCCTGACCCCCCAAAACCTGTCCATCATCCACAAGGCACAGGCTAGGAGTGCAATGGAATACTCTCCGCTTGCCTGGATGAATGCAGCTCCAACAACACTCAAGAGACTTAACACCATCCAGGACAAAGCAGCACACTTGATTTCTCCCCCTTCAATAAACATTCAAACCTTCCACCACCGACGAACAGTGGCATCCATGTGTACCATCTACAGGATGCACTGCAGTAACTCACCAAGGTTCCTTAGACAACACTTTCCAGACCCACAACCACTACCATCTAGAAGGACAAGAACAGCAGATACCTGGGAACCCCACAACCTGGAGGCTCCCCTCCAAGTGACTCATCACCCTGACTGGGAAATATATCACCGCTCCTTCACTGTCACTGGGACAAAATTCTGAAACTCTCTCCTGAACCGCATAGTAGATATACCTACACCTCAAGGACTACAGCGGTTCAAGAAGGCAACTCACCACCGCCTTCTAAAGGGCAACTAGGGATGGGCAATTAATACTGGCCTAACCAGCAATGCCCACTTCCCGTAAATGAATTTTTAAAAAGTTATCACAGTATAGGACCTTTGACCTGTTTTCTGCAATACCTTAGCATGTTTGAACCAGTCTTCCTCCAGTCCCACCAGATCATTTGGTTTCAAAGGTTTCAGATTCCTGGTACACTTTTCATAATATTCCTTTTGTTTCTTATTCTGAGATTCCATTCCATTTGATCTCTTACCTTCTCATTCATCCTTTGCTTGGTATGGCATGGCAGAGTTGTTCATAGTTTCCAATTCATCAACATTGCTGCTGGCGATAAACCACAACTTAATGGAGATGTTCGATAACTTAGCAGTACTAAATATGGGTCATTTTTACTGTGGATACTATGGATCATTTCTTCAGCTTGACTATCTGAACCCCTTTTTCTGCTTTGCCATTTGATAGGGGTATAATAGACTTGACATTACATGCTTAAAATCATATTGCCATGCAAATTCCTGCTATTCTTTGCACTCATTACTACCTCAGGTATTCCATGTCATGCAAATGTTGCTTTTGCATGCATGATTACACAATTTGCAGATGAGCTAGATAATTGTGCTATCTCTGGATAATTTGAGTAATAATCTAATACTACCAAATGTTTTTTACCATCAAAGTAGACTAAGTCTATCTCAACCTTTTGCCAAGGAACAGATACAATTTCACCTATTTTCATCAGTTCCTTTGCTAGTCGATATTGATATTTTTGACAAGTGGTACACTTTTCACCATGTTCTGTATGTTTTTGTTTAGTCGCAGCCAATATGCATTATCTTGTGCTCTTCTCTTGCATTTCTCAATTCCAAGGTGACCCTCATGAATCTTTTGTCGCAACTCCTTGTGCAGAGACTGTGGAATTAGGATTCACTCTTGCCTCAGTAACAACCATTTACTACACTTAACTCTGATCGTATGTGATGATATTTAGAACATGAACCTTTCAGCTATCCATTGTTGAGATTGTGTATCACCATTTATAATACTTCATCCTTCTCTGTTTATTCAACAATCAGTTTTGACTTTGCATCTGACACTGGTAGTGTTTCTGTCATCATATCTACATGAACCTGCATATCCTCTCTAGAGGAGCTGTCATCTTGTGCTGTTCTAGTTATAGACACGCATCCGCTTCCCCAATATCCTTGTATGTGTATTGATTAATTCAAATTCATATCTCTGAGGTTACATCTTTTAACGTTGAATACCAGGAGACATCTCTTTGAGATTCTTCTTGATTATTGCAACCAGCGGCCTATGATCTGTCTCGACAACGAACATAGGTGGACCATATATGTAGCTATGGAATTTCTCCAAAGCATTCAGTAGCCCTAAACACTCTTTTTCTATTTGTGCATAATGACATTCAGATTCTGTCATAGATCTTGAAGCATTTGCTACTGATTTCCAATCACTATCATTTTCTTGTTGCAGCAATACTGCACCTAGACCATCCTTCAATGCATCTATTGAAATCTTGGTATTTTTTGTTGGATCGAAAAATGTAATACTGGTGTGGTCGTTAGAGCTATCTTTAGTCTTATCCATTCTTGTTCATGCTGTTCAGTCCAAGTGAAGTTGTTGACTTTCTTCAGGACATCTCTAAGACATGCTGTCTTTGACGAGAGATTTGGTATGAAGTTTCCAAAGAAGTTGATCATGCCCAGTACTCTTAGATTGCTATACAATCTTCTCACCACCTCCAGTGCGTCACACACTTCATCACCTAATAACGATTCATGACCTTCAGCAACTATCGAGAATTTTAATTTGTGGACTTTATTTTTTACTTGTACGTCCAATTCACACATTCCTAATGTGTCAATTGTCTGACTATTATACTCCTACTAGTGCTAGTTCTAAGTATATATTGCTCAAAAGTTTCATTCTTTTTTGGCATGCAATTCTCATCAAATTATTTTATGCCAGCATCTTACCCTTTTTATCGGTAGGTTGAGGCATATTTATGATGGCTTGTATCTTTATATCATTAGGCTCTATCCCTTGAACAGATAATCTATTAGTTCCTTTGCACCAAACTGACATTTGGCTTTACTGAGTCATAGCCCATTTCTTCTGATATTGTGTAATTCCCTAATTAGCTTGTTATTGTGTTCCTCTTGGCTGGAACCCCAAATTATGATGTCATCAACGTATACTCGAACACCCTGAATGCCTTCAATAATATGTTCCATCGCTCTATGGAATATTTCTGACGCTGAGATTATGCCAAAGGACATATGAAGAAAGCAATATCGGCCAAATGGAGTATTGAAAGTACAGTACTTGGTTCTTTCTTCATCTAGCTTGAGCTGCCAGAATCCTTGCGATGCATTAAATTTGCTGAAATGTTTCACTCCAGACATCTCACTTATGTTCTCCTCTCTTTTAGATATCGGGTGGTGTTCCCTTTTTATATTTGCATTGAAATCTTTGGGATCCATACATATTCGAAGATCATTGTTTCTTTTTTTTACACATACCATCAAATTGACCCAGTCTGTCGGCGCTTCAATCTGTTTTATAATGCCAAGGTGTGTCATCCTGTCTAATTCTGCCTTTAAATGGTCACGCAATGGTACTGGAACTCTTCTCAGAGCATGTATCACCGGTTGAACATCCTTTTTTAATTGAATATTGTAAGTGAAAGGTAAAACACTAGAAAAGCCTGCACAATGGACTCCACTGATCCACTGTGTGTGTTCAGTGCACAGTCAGTGCTATACAATCTTCTCACCAGCTCCAGTGCATCACACGCTTCATCACCTAATAACGATTCACAACCTTCCGCAACAATCGAGAATTTTAATTTGTGCACTTTATTTTTTACTCGTACGTCCAATGTATCAATTGTCTATTATACTCCTACTAGTGCTAGTTCTAAATATATATTGCTCAAAAGTTTCATTCTTTTTCGGCATGCAATGCTCATAAAATTTTTTAATGCCAGCATCAAAGCTTTTGTTCATATGTGAAGGTATTAGAAATCTCAATTGCCTGTGGGCCTGCTACTATTAGCAACAAAGCTATCTTTCTTTCATTTGTCTGTGTCTGCAATCCTAGAGCTACTACATACAGTGTAAACTGCTGTTTAAATGCATGCCAATTGCCATCAAAATGACAGGTTACTAGAAGCTGTTCTGGAGTTTTTAAGCTATCCGTCTTCTTCTTGCACTGGTGTGGCCTATTCAGACTTTTTTTCCCGACGAGATTGCTATTACCTTCGATGTTCCACATTTTCTTTGCAGCACCATTTCATCAAATTCTTCACACTGCTGATCTTGTAGTTTTTGACCATTCCTGGTACCATGTTATGTTCTTGTACAGAGACAATTACTGAGTCAGCGTACTAAAGAACATCTAGTTCAAGACTAGTTCATTCTATTATGGTATAATAAACTGTGGGTAGGAAACTAATGCTATAAAACTGGAACAAATACAAACCCAACTGACCATGATGGTTTCTCTTCAAGAATTCCCTCCAGGCGACAGTATCACGTGTTACTGCTTGCCTGACACCTACTGGTTGGAGGTTATACATATTTACACATACACTTGTTAATGCAAATAACTACAACCCTCAGCACCTATATTTTCAGCCTTTTGCTTCCACTTTTAAAATATCAAAAATAGTTTGGACATGCTGGCACTGGACATGACAGAGGAGAAGTAAATGGACCTTCTGACTTTCTGTTGCATGAAGGCATGTACTTGGTACAGTTTCCAGGCTGAACTTTGCACCATTAAAATATCTCTCTGACTGAGACCTAGCACAAGTTCCTTTGAGGCCTTTTGAAAGGCCTCACAATCTATACTAAATTACAGTCATTGAGAGCCTGAGGTGGATTGGGAGGTGGGAGCAATGGAGGTGGGGGAATTGAATGGTTCCTTTTGGAGCTGGCAATGATAATAAAAACGCTTCCCTCTTCAGATCTCTCAGTTTTGCAAGGTCTTCAAATGAAGTGATTATATGATACAGCACATTATAGATTTGGTTTGAGTTGGGCACAGAAGACCATAAGAACATAAGATATAGGAGCAGCTTGAGACCACACAGCTCCTCAAGCCTAGAACATCATTTAATATAATTAAGGCTGGCCATCTGCCTCATCTCCTGCTCCACATAGAGTCTGGTCTCAATTTACTCAGCGTCTCGTCTCAAAAGGCAGTCCTGTGAACTTTTGTTTTACCGCCTCTGATGCAAATATAACGTACCTTAGATATGGAAATCAAAACTGCACACCATGCTGTAGGTGTGGGCTCACCAAAGCCCTGTACAAGTGTAGCAAGGTTTCCTTATTCTTGCACTCAAATCCCTTCAAATAAAGACCAACATGCTATTTGAATTCCTATCGCTTGCTGTATCTATATGTCAACCTCTCTGAATTCCTTATATGAGTACAGACAAGTTTCTTTGCACATCAACGTTTATATATTTCATGCCTTTCAAAGAATATACTTCCTTTGTATTCTTACAGCCAAAGTGAATAGTTTCACATTGTGCTCCATCTGCCAGCTTGTTAGCCAAACACATATTCTCTTTTCGCCTCTTTGTTTCCTCCTCACAGTTTATATTTCCACTTTGCTTTGTATTGTCAATAACATTACTCTTGAAGTCTAAGGATTGGGAGAGATTTGGAAACCAGGAAAGGGTGACTAAAAAGTTAATAAAAAGATTAAAACAAACTTTGAGCATCGACTAAGCAGGAATATAAAAACAAACTTTATAGGTATATTGTCACAAAGGTGTGTTGATATCAAATATTAATTTCCATTGCTCAACTCACATATGGAAATATTCCAAAAATGCAGTTTCAGTTATTGAAACAAAGACATTGGGTGGGATTCTCCGACCCCCCGCCGGGTCGGAGAATCGCCCGGGGCCGGCGTCATTCCCGACCCCGCCGTATCCCGAATTCTCCGCCACCCGGGATTCAGCGGGAAGGTGTCTCAGCTCTCGGGCTAGGTCTACAGGTGCAGTTTCGCTCCACCCGCGCGGATTTGTACTGGAGGAGCTGACCACATAGAGGGCTTAATTCAAGATAAGGAGTAAGAACATCAAAGGTAAGGATTTGGGCTATTTGCAATGTAGCCATTGAGTCAATATGAAAGCCGTCCCAAATGGCAGATAACAATGTCAAAATCTTATTCAGTTTGCCAGCAGGAAATATGGCTAGCTGTGCATTGACTGACATCAGGAACTCTGGGAAACAAATTAATGCTGTAGGAGGATTGAGGAATTTAACTTGGCCACAGTCAAGGGACATTTACTCTCTTCAGTTCAGTGGAAATTGGTGCTAAAATTCCCGTTGAGAAGCTATAAAGATGACATGACAAAAGTTATACCAGTGCAGTCAGGAGTGCAGCTTTTGCAGGTGGGTTAAATTTGATGTTGTACTTGGCAGTGGTTTTCAATCATTTTAGACAGCTTTTAAACAGGATAATCATGGACCCCTTCCCACCCCATATAAATTTATACTGGATAATACGCGCATTCTGAAAGTCTTGAATGTGAAGAGTATTATAAAAATGCTTTGAAGTAAACTGGTATTTATCTGTAGATATTTACTTCCAGGCTATTTCCAGATATAGACACCTGAATGCTGCTCCCAGCTCTCTCCCACATGTGCTTCTCTCCTGTGTGAGACAGTCAGCCCAATCTGCGCTGTGAATGTCGGGGCTACATTTTCCTTCAGTCTCTCAGCCCACAGCTTAGCTGCAGCCACCCACAAAGCAATTTGAAATTTTTCCACGGACCCCTGGAACATGCCCACAATTCCTAGTTAGAAAACCATTGGAATAGAGCAAATACAAACTTGAGGGCACATTTTCGAAAAGTGTACCTGATGCAGAAGAGCTTTGTTTAGTCATGGCTCAGTTGATAGCAGGCTTGCAACTGATTGACAAGGTTCTGGTTCAAGTCCCGCTCTAAGGGCATGAGCTGAAAAAAATCAGCGCTGTGACTGCAGTGCAGCACTGAGGGAGCATTGCAATGTTAGAGGTGAGCCTTTTGGATGAGAAGTTAAAGTGAGATCCCATCTGTCTGCTCGGGTGGCCGCAAACGATAACGTGGCACTATTTCAAAGAGCGAGGGAGTTATTCCCGGTTTCCTGGCCAATATTCAATCCTCAACCAACACCACAAAAACAACCATTTCCAGTCAGTATCATGTTTCCATTTGTGCGAGATTGCAGAGCTCAAATTAGCTGCCGCTATTTCCCAGCTACAACATTTCAAAACTATTTAATTGGCTATGAAGAGCTTTGAGATGACTGGTGGTCCTTCTGTTTTTCTTTGTGTTGCGTTCAATAGTAAATTCAAAAGATATTTCAAACATTGTCACCAAACACCCCAATTGGTGCAAACATTTATAAAAAAAAGTGAACAAATTAAAGTGCAATGAACATGGAAAAAAATAAACAAAACAAAAATCATTAATGTCCAGCAGTAATATTTTAATATGTTATCATTACATTGCCTATTTAATGGCATTGAAAGATGCAGTTGGCTTTTTTTTATAATCATACATGAATACAAAAGAAAATATTGGACTGAAAAAACACAGCTGAAAATTCAAGGTACAAATTCGGAGTTGACCCACATGGCAGGAGTTAAAATTTTACTCCTGATATGTCGTCTTAGCCTTGAATCGCAGTAAACCCCAGTCAGTGCTTCGACAGCCTGAAGGTCGTTGTGGGATGAGATTGTTTTTAGCCCAGAATAACTAGAAGAATCTGAACAACCTCATTACTATCGACAGATTCCACCTCTCCAATTCCCTGCACCCCCACCCTTGGAATGCACAGCTTGTTAACAGTCTCAAAATTGAGGTTGAGACAATTTTTCTAAGGCTCTGATCTCAGAGCTCTTCCTACTGGGGGACAAATAAACTGCTCTCACTAGAGTGCACACCACATCATGTGTCAGCACATATTGCACAGTCTGGTGCTGAGTGGATATGTCAGCTGCCCATTAGACCACACTAAAATAGAATTGCTCTGAGCCCGAAGCATGAAGCATGATATTAGATAAAGTGATGAAATTTCACTCGATTAAAGACCCAGGTCAAGGACAGTTACCTCAGGAAATTCGCTTTTTTTCCCTAGAATGTTCCCACATTTTGATGAATATATCCCGTGTGTTTACTGTGGATCATCATTTTACCTCCCTTTTGAAGCAAATAGCTTTTTAGAAATTAAGTATTGCCATGTGGTGGAGTGGTGATTGACTGGTACTTAGCCTTTCTTTCAACCTGAATAAATTTATATGCTTCATGTATTTCACAGAAGGGAAAACAAGAACAGCAAGGGCTTGTTAAAAATTAAATATACTTGCTTCATTTGTCACAAAACCATGTAGATGCATACTAAAACTGATGCCATAATTTTATGTTCAGTATTAATATTTTATGCTTTCTTCTGTAGCTCCCTGGAATTATGCCAGAAATATTGAAACAATTCCAATACATAGTTTATTTCACTGAAGGGTACACTCTGCCCTCATTCTAACACACACCTCAAGAGTCAAGCATTTTACACATCATAATGAGTTGCCTGTTTACAGCAAATGTCCCTTAACAGAGCATAAAATGGAATATGAAAAATGTAGCAAGTAAGATAATGTTACAATTGATGCTATAATGAGGATTAAGAATATAATTTTATTAAAACTCATAAAAAGTCAGATAATGCTCACTCTTGACTGGATATGTAACAGTAAGAGGCATCTTAAATTTTCCTGAAAGCATGCAATATTGCAGCAAACGAATAGTCAATTTTGTATCCAACATCCTTTTAGGATCCCTGCAGTTAGAAAACTTCCCCTTTGCAAAACCTTGGCAGTTAACTCAAGAGCTTGGCTGAAACACCAGGCAACATTGTAGATACGTTATTTTGTTCAGAACAAGAGAATCCATATATTCTGGGCTGAGTTTAAACCTGCCAGGGTGGGTCAGATTCTGTGCAGGCAGCAGGTTAAAACACTAGAAACCGCTGGCATGTTAAGAAGCTGACAAGAACCTGCTAACTTATGCATTTGACTTGAGCATGTGCATTAGCGCGTGGGCAACACAGTGTGTGTTTGCATTTTGAAATGTGACCAGTTTGATTGACACCTCAGGCTTTCTGTAGTCATGTGACCATGGCATGAGTCTCTCGCTAGAAGCAGACATCTTAAGATCAGTTCAATAAAGCCTCTCACAGATACACATGTTAATGAAGATTGCTGGCCTCATGCTTGCAACAGTCACTGAGAACTCAGGAACACAGAAACATTCAAATATGCAAACAGCTGCTGAAAAGAACAAAGTAAAACAGACAAAGTCTGCAAGGCTTCAGAAGAATAGCCCACACAGGCTGCAAGTGAAATTATTGGTGGCAGAAAAAAAAGAACATAAGAAACACACCCAAAGGCTACAAGTGAAATTCCTAGTTGTAAGGAAAAGGAAACGAAAATAAAGGCTGTATGTGCAAGTGCGAATACCGACTGAGTAAGAATGGATTTGACTTGATTGTTTTATTGTCACGTGTAGTCCAGACAGATCATTCCGTACATGAGAAAGAACATAGGGCATACATAAATACACAATGTAAATACATAGATACAGGCATCAGGTGAAACATACAGAAGTGCAGTGTCATGGTCTGTAGACTGGCTGAAGTGAATGATGAACTATAGAACATGCAATTTAAAAGAATTTATCGTAAAACTGTGTGGTAAAATAACTAGGATAAATAAAATAATAAACAACTAACACTAAACAGCGATTGGGGGACTACTGCAAATGTGTCTATCTCGCAGCACGACCAACTCCCAGATCACATGGTGACGTAATGGGTTTACCATGCCACCTAGTGGTCGGAGGCCGTGCATAATATCAGGTACAAACTAACCTTATGCATATCATCATATGCAGTACTAATCAGTAGAGAAGCTATTTGCAGAGATCACATCAGTCCATACGAGGTTCATCCAAGAGTCTGGTAACAGCGGGGAAGAAGCGGTTTTTGAATCTGGTAGTGCGTGCTCACAGACTTTTGTATCACATGCCCAATGGAAGAAGTTGGTAGAGTGCATAACCCGGTGGGAGGGGTCTTTCATTATGCTGCCCACTATCCAAGGCAGCAGGAGGTTTGGACAGAGTCAATGGATGGGATACCAAAACATCTGTAGGGAGAGAAAATAACTAACATTTCAAGTCCAGATGACCCTTTGTCAATGGATGGGAGGTGGGTTTGGGTGATGGACTGGGCTGTGTTCCTGACTCTGTAGTTTCTTGCGGTCTTGGGAAGAGCAGTTGCCATACCAAGCTGTGATGCAGCCAGATATGATGATTTCTACAGCTGTTTTCATCAGCACCTGTATACACAAGAACTAGCTAGGTAATATAGATCCAGAGATAGGGATCTGGATCTGTAAAGACTTAATTATCTGCAAATGGTCGCATTCAAAGCATTGTCTTGCATCTTTGACTTTGTCTATATATATGTTTCTGGAACATACCTCTTCATTCACCTGAGGAAGGAACAGTGCTCCCAAAGAAAAACCAGGCAATGTGCCTCAATGACTACCGTCTGGTGGCCCTGACTTCAGTCGTAATGAAGTGCTTCGAGAGTTGGTCATGAAGCACATCACCTCCATACTCCCAGAACGCCTTGATCCACTGCAATTCGCATATCGCTGCAACCGGCCCACAGCAGACTCCATCTCCCTGGCCCTACACTCATCCCTAGAGCTTCTCGACAACAAGGACTCCTACATCAGACTCCTATTTATTGACCCCAGCTCCACCTTCAACACCATAATCCCAGCCAAGTTCATATTAAAGCTTCAAAACCTGGGACTTGGCTCCTCACTCTGCAACTGGGTCCTCGACTTCCTGACCCACAGACGACAATCAGTAAGAATAAACAACAACATCTCCTCCACAATAGTCCTTAATGCCAGGGCCCCGCAAGACTGCCTACTTAGCCCTCTACTATACTCCCTGTACACACACGACTGCGTGGCAAAATTTGGTTCCAATTCCATCTACAAGTTTGCTGACGATATATCCATAGTGGGCCGGATCTCGATAACGACAAGTCAGAATACTGGAGGGAGATTGCAAACCTAGTGGAGTGGTGCAGCGACAACAATCTATCCCTCAATGCCAGCAAAATTAAAGAGCTGGTCATTGACTTCAGGAAGCAAAGTACTGTACACACCCCTGTCAGCATCAATGGGGCCGAGGTGGAGATGGTTAGCAGTTTCAAATTCCTAGGGTTACTCATCTCCAAAAATCTTTCCTGGTCCACCCACGTCGACGCTACCACCAAGAAAGCACAACAGCACCTATACGTCCTCAGGAAATTTAGGAAATTCGGCATGTCCACATTAACTCTTACCAACTTTTACAGATGCACCATAGAAAGCACCCTATCTGGCTGCATCACAGCCTGGTAGGGCAACTGCTTAGCCAAAGACTGCAAGAAACTTCAGAGAGTTGTGAACACAGCCCAGCCCATCACACGAACCTGCCTCCCATCCATTGACTCCATCTACACCTCCCGCTGCCGGGGGAAAGCGGGCAGCGTAATCAAAGACCCCTCCCACCCGGCCAACTCACTAGTCCAACATCTTCCATCGGGCAGGAGATATGAAAGTCTGAGAACACGCACCAACAGACTCAAAAACAGCTTCTTCCTCGCTGTTACCAGACTCCTAAATGACCCTCTTATGACTGACCTCGTTAACACTACACCCCTGTATGCTTCATCCGATGCTGGTGTTATGTAGTTATATTGTGTACTTCGTGTTGCCCTATTATGTATTTTCTTTTGTTCCCTTTTCTTTTCATGTACTTAATGATCTGTTGAGCTGCTCGCAGAAAAATACTTTTCACTGCACCTTGGTACATGTGACAAGAAACAAAATCAAATCCAAATTCCACACGGACAGTGGCCCAGAGCCGGGATCGAACCTGGGACCTCGACACCGTGAGGCAGCAGTGCTAATCACTGTGCCACCGTACTGCCCCTACACTATCAACACCCTGATGGGTTACCATTGGCCAGAAACTGAAAATTTTCTTTTTCTGTGGAGTCCACCATATTCTGGCTTGGCATATATATTTTCCAAACAAAACCTCTGTTTCCACTTGTATAATTTCAGCCAAACATTTGTTTGCCGTTGCATTTTTAAGTCATTTTGCAAGCTTATGAATCTTATCATTCAGCTCAATGATTTTCAGTACATCTGAGACAACTAGTCCTGTTCCTTCTACCAGTGTCTTGCGCCTTAGTGTTGTATTTACATTTTACGATCTAATTTCTGTTTTTCTTTCTCTGTCCACAGCAGAACCTTAACCTTGCCCTTCATTTTGGATTCACTGTTGGTCACAGGCCTGAGACCAGTGTGATAAATATGAGAAATCGTTGTACTTTATAGTTTTGTTCCCGTACCAGCCTCCCCGAAGAGGCACCTGAATGTGGCGACTAGGGGCTTTTCACAGTAACTTCATTTTAAGCCTACTTGTGACAATAAGCGATTTTTATTTCATTTCATTTGTATTTAAATGTTTTCAAAAACTCAGTTTAAAATGCTTACAGATAGTATGTCTGCTCTATCTGTGATTCAAAGCCATTTTACCAGTTTGCAGATAGAGAACTAATGTAATGTTGTCACAGTTTGAGCCTGGCTGAACAAATATAGGCATATCTTGTAACAATAGACAAAAGAATGTTGTGTGCTTTGGGCGCAGCTGGTGTAGGTAATGGGAGGAGCCAGGTCTATCTGGACAAAGGAGTTGCTTTCAGGGCTCCAAGCTGAGCAGAAGATTTTCAGCTTGGTCCTAAAAACAAGTGTCTCTCCCCAATAACTCTGCAACAAGATAAGCAAGTAAAACGTGATTGTTAACTGTATATGTAAGTGGTATATGAAATACATGAGTTTGCGTAATTGGAATGAAGACGCAGGTTTCAGGAAGCAAATTAAGATATTGAGCTGTTAATTATAAAGCTATTTCTTTGTTGCTAAAGTTCTCAGCTGTGTTCAAATTTAAGTTTGTTTTAATATAAAAGCTGTCTACTGGTCAGTGTTATTACTCCTGTGGTGCAGTAACATTTCAACACAGTTTTACCAAATGCAAAAATAGTTGTGTTCTAATCCGGGATTTTAACCAAAATTGGGGTTCCGGTCCAGACCCATAACATCAGGAAAGTGTTAACTTCTTTCAGTTCTGTAATCGTGCTACTCATGGTTTCATTGTCTGCTTGCAGCTTAGAACTTTCTCCGGCTTTTCCTTTCAATGACTCCTCTCTTTCATTCAATTGCTTCGATAGCTCTTCAGTCAGTTTCTTGTAGACTTCGGCTTCCTCCTGGAATATGGAACATTGGTGAGTCTTCTCTGCCAACTGGTTCTTCAGTTTTTTCAGAGTGACGTTAAACTCATTTTCTTCTCTTCGTATTCACCCAGAGGAAAAAACTTTGACCTAAGAAATTCTTATAGCACGCAAATGTTTCCTTTCTTTGTGAAGTTTTCTTGCTGCTTCCCAGTAGTTCAGTAAAGGCTCCTTATGTGTCTTCTATTGCGTTTCCATTCTGCTGTTTCTTCATGTCGCAGAATGCTTGTATATTCCTTTTACATTTTATTTTGAAGGACATTTGACTGTTCTTTCAACTCTTTATTCTCTTGTTGCCCTCTCTCTGGGCTCTTTTGTAGCCTTAGGCAGAATTGTCCTCTCTCTGGGGTCTCTTGTTTCCGATGGATCTTATTAAGCATTTCCCTCTCTTTGGGGACCTCCAATTTCCTGCCCACAGCCGATCTTTCTCTTGTAGTTGCCACTTTAAATTCTGTCACCTCTTTAAGCTGAGTGCAGTAAAAAACATTTTTTTTCAAACAGACTGCAGTTCCTCGAATACAATCAGCTTCCCTTTGTGTTTTTTTCAGATCTTGTTGCTGGGCAGATCTTTGAAAAATAAACTTTGCAGATGTATTTTACATTAAATCTTCAGAACAGCAGCAGTTTTTTTTTACTGGAAATCTTTACATTTCCCAACTGAAAAAAAATTGCTTTCTTGTAAACTCTGCAGGCTTTTGTGTGTAATTCTATTGGCTTTTTGTTCTGTGAAGGTTCTTCTCTACGTGCTTTTGTTTACAACTTTTTTTTAACTGAAACTGTCTTTTAGCTTCGGCAACTACTGAGCCTATGGGACTGCCACCTATTCTGCAATGTAAGCACAGATTCCTATTAATAATTTTTTTTACTCATCGTCTTGTGAGCTGTGTCACCCAGATGCTCCAGTTCTCAGTAGTGGAGCTTCTTCAGCTGTTTTTTCAGGTTTTCCTTTTATGTGTGCACCTCTCTCACCTGACTTCAATTTTTCATACCTTGGAATGCTGTTTCTCATTTACCATTTAAAATCCCTTCTTTTATTTCACTGGTGCCTAACATGGTGTAATATGGATTATTTTAATATGGTGCATGATGATGTCTCATTGATGAGATCCTCTGGAGCTATATGTTTAAACATGAATTGTTTATTGTTCATCTTTCTTTTAGTCTTTATTTACAGATCTAAGGTCTGCTCATGCATGGAACTGTTCAATGCAGTTAGGTGGCTTTCAGAGTTCTGATCTAGAATGTTCTAGACTTTTCTCCAGAGTCACTTATCATGCGGCTCCATATAGCATGCCTCTATTCTCCAGACCCATGTTAACCCTTGCAATGCCGGGCACCTTTACATTAAAATGGTATGCAGGCACACATCACAACAAACTGGATGATGGAATCAATAAAAAGATAAAGAAATACATCATTTTATCATACATCTGGTTCAGACCAAATAGTGTTGATTTAACTATGAATGCATTTTAAGTCCATGTTTACATAATTATCAGAAAGATGGGCAAATACAATTTGAGTCTAGATTGCTGCTCACAATTTCACAGTGTGTAGGTGAGGAGCATTTTCCTCTTCAATTTATTACTCTATCAGTGTATTTTTATGAGCAATGTCCCTTGTAATTCCCAGTTAAACAACACCACTATTGTAAATCCAGTCCCATTCCTCTATTTCTCTCTAATCTCCTCCAGTCCCACCAGCCTCTAATTTTTAAAACATTCTTTCCTGGTATGTGACTGTCACCGGTAAGACCAGCATTTATTTCCCATCCCTAGTTGCTGTTATGAAGGTAGTGGTTATCCACCTTCTTGAACTGCTCCAGTCTATCTCGTGTAGGTACAGCCACAGTGAACAACAGAATGGGAATTCCAGGATATTGACACAGTGACAGCGAAGGAATGACCGTCTTGGAGAGAGCTTGCAAGTGGTGATGTTCCCATGTGTCTATTGCCCTACTCGGTGGTAAAAGTCACAGATTTGGAAGTGCTTGGCGAGTTGTTGCAGTGCATCTTGTAGATGGTATGCACTGCTATCACTTTGCATCAGTGGTGGAGGGTGTGATTGTTAAATGTAACGGATGGGATGTCAATTAAGTAGGCTACTTTTTCCTAGATGGTGCTGAGCTTCTTGGAGCTGGAGCTGCACTCATACAGACAATTGGAGGGAATTTCAGCACATTCCCTGACTTATGCCTTGTCGATGGTGGACAGACTTTGGGAAGTCAGAAATAAATTACTTTCCAGTCTTCCCACCCTATTTCTCGCTCCTTGAGCATCCCTAACTTTCATTGCTCGCTTTTGATAGTCATGATTTCAACTGTCAATTAGCTCAGGAATTCTCTCCCAAAATCCTTGCCTCTAAAACTCCCGTCTTTCCTGTTCAGATGCTGCTTTAATAAAAAAACTATGAGAATAAATTGGATAGGATGAGAATGTTTTCTTCAGGGTAGCGGAGGCAGAGGAGATGCCTAATTGACTTGCAAAATAGGGAAGGAACAAGAAAGCGTGAATAGGAAGGACGTATTTCGCTTAGCAGAGAGGTCAATAACCAGGGGACATATATTTGATGGAAGGAATAGAAGGGAGTTAAGGAGATATATTTATATCCAAAGTGAGAGGATATGGAATTTGCTTCCTGAAAGGTAGTGGCAGGAACTCTCCTGGCATTTAAAAGGCTTTTGGATGTGCGTTTGAAGTGCAGAAACCTGGAAGGCTACATATCAGGAACTAGAAATGAGTGTGATTAGGTTGGATAGCTTTGATTAAGCCAGCTCATATGCAATGAGCCAAATGGCCTCCTTTGATCTTTTGAATTTCAATTATTCTATGGTTTTATTCTATGATTAAAATCTACTTCTTCGACTAGACTTTTGGTCAACTGCCCAAGTATACTGTAACCTCTCCAGTACGAGATGCTTGAGACCAAGACATTTCTGGATTTCAGAATTTTCTGGATTGTGGAATAACATTCGAATGCTGAACCACATGAGCTGGAGTTTCCCTAGGGGGAGGAAGCAAAGAGGCAGGCATTGGAGGAGCCCTTGCGTCTGAGGGAAATGTTAGTGGGTTAGGATAGAGGAGGAATCTTGTCAGGGGTCTAGTTTGAGGGCTATGGTGACGCCAGCATTGCCAATGGCTCAGAGTAGGTATTCAGGGAGCCTGGTGGTGCAGTCCACGGTGAAGAAATGGAATCAGTTGAGGAGGCATTTTAGGGTGGAAGGGATATTGGTGCTAACGCCACTGTGCGAGAATCATGGGTTTGAGCCGGGTGGGGGATGGGGGGCATTGGATAGTGTATACAGGAGGTGGAGGGGAGTGAGGCTGGCCAAGGAGGGAAGGTAGAGCTGCTGAGGAGTGAGTTCAGGTATCTGCAGTTAGGGACTTTGCGTGAAAGATCTGGAGGAGGTTCCCTAGGTTGGCAGGATACACCCTGCTGGAGCGACCACTGCTTCCAGATGTGGAAGGAGAGGGAAGAATTGAGTATATATACAAGTGACTAGGGGGAGGGGGTGGTGAAGAGCAAGGAGAAATGGGAAGGGGAGTTGGGAGGGGAGATCAGTTCGGGAGCATGGAGTGAGGCACTCCGTAGGGTAAACGGGATCTCCTTCTGTGCAAGAGTGAGGCTGATACCGTTTAAGGTGGTGCACAGGGTGCATATGACTCGGGCGAGAATGAGTGGATTCTTCCAGGGGGTAGCAGATGAGTGTGGGAGGTGTAGGCGGGGGCCAGTGAATCACACTCACATGTTTTGGGAAAATTGGGAAGATTCTGGGTGGGAGTGTCCGCGGTCTTAGCCAGGATAGTGGAGGAAGAGGTGGACTCGGACCCTTTGGTGGCGATATTTAGGGTTTCACAGAAGCTGGAGCTCATGGAGAGGAGGAAGGCCGATGTCTTGGCCTTCGCCTCTCTGATTGCACGGCGACGAATTTTGCTGGACTGGCAGTCAGCATCGCCACCGGGGGTAGCAGCATGGTTGGGTGACCTGTACGACTTCCTGCGGTTGGAGAAGATAAAGTATGAGTTAAGGGGCTCTGCAGAAGGGTTTGAGAAAAGGTGGGGGATGTTTGTGACTATGTTTGAGGAGCTGGTCGTCGTAAGGAAAAGGGGGAGTGGGCGGAGGGTGAAAAAGTGGAAAAACCTTGTACAGACGGTACAGTTGATTGCTGGGAAGTATGTTTCCCGGGTGTTTATGGGTTGTAACCTGTTTTGATACATATCTGTAATAAAATACATTTTAATAAAGAATGCTGAACCACAAGTATGTGTACTGGAAGTGAATATGTACCTGAAACATAAAACATGTTAACATTAAGACATGAAAGTGCACATTTTCTATCCATTCATTTGAAAATATGGGCTGATGCATTAATGCACAGGAATAAAATAAAATTGAGCATTATCAACGGTTACATAATACACTTCTTTATAAATGTTCTTTAAGGTTCATAAATCCCAGTGCAATCATTGTATACATTTGAGAAACCTAGTTATCTCAGGTTCTTACCTATTCTGTAACACACACATTAATGTACAAACTGTAGTTAACCCGTCTCGTCACTAACACTCTTGGTTATTTGTTTGTTTATTATTTACAGCACAGAAGGAGGCCATTCGGCCCATCATCTATTGCCATGCTGGCAAAGCAGAGTCACCATCCTGTGATGAGGAGCCAGTGCATCACGCAGACACATGTCGAACCACTGCAATATTTGAAGCTGCCATTCAAGCTTTTTGATTCAGCTGCAAGGCCTTCATATTTTATCATACTCAGATCACATCAGTCTATCACTGTACTTGTCTACCGCTTCCGGCAGCAAGTTGGTGCACAGACGTCCTCAGACTATTCAGAACGTGCTGATAAAAGTGTTTCCTAAGGTCAAAGAGCACTTTGGGCTCACGGTCCACCCGTTGTTTGGTGACATCAGTCTAATATGTCCAGGACTGTGTCACGAGAGCCTCCGATTGTATAGTCTCCAATCTATAGTTGCCATTATTGCTTGAGCGGTGGGACAGCTCATGAAATATATCCATGTGAACAACCAGCTAAAAACAATTCCAGGAAACTAGGGCACGAGTCTCTAGATTGGAGACTGGGTGCTCCCATCAGTGGGAAAAGTGGAATGATTCCCAGAGGTGCAAGGAGTGAACCCGACATGCCATTCAATAGCACTTCAAAATTATTTTGCTCAGGATCGGTGTTTCCATACCATTCAATGGCACATCAGGGTTCCTGCTAGACCTGTGAGGGGCAGGACCTAATAGCTCTGACCGGTCCTGTTCCTCAGAGGTCGGAGTGCCATTTTAAAGGGCGTCCCAATCTCAGAATGCGGCTGTGATCACTGGCAAGGTCCCCTCAACCTTTTCAATGGCAAGGGCCCACCTCAGTCCCCCCCTTCAGCCACCCCAAGTCCCCCCTTCAGCCCCTCTTCACCTCCCCAGACCCCATTCATCCCCACTTCATTTCTCCCGTGCTTCTCAGTCCCCCACTCAGTCACCCCCCTCAACTAACCATTTACGCTATGCCCCTTGGCAGTGCCAACCTGGTGGCTTACCCCCCCAAGGGGTGGAAAGAGGATGAGTACTCTCCCTACAATTTCTTCCAGTGTGTTGATGGGGTCACCAGTGTTGTGGTGGGCTGCAGGGTCTCAGATTAGGGGTCTTTATTAGGATGGGGGTCATTTGGCTGGCCTTCACATCTGCAGCCTTTAAACCCCTAAAACTGTCTGTCATTATCTCAAAATTGAAGTTCTTTGACAATAAAGTGAAAGTCTTCCCATCTGCAGCCTCATACCCTGTCAGCATGCCAAGTTCAAATATCTGGGAGATGAAGGTAAAGGTATTCTTTAATGTAGTGGAAACCTTTGAAGTGTTTTTTACACTGTAAATGTCATTGCCCTTTAGCTTTTCACAGCCTGTTTGGATGCCTAGATGTCTAAAAGCTTTGAACTGTATTGTTACATTCAATTTCACGGAGCATTAATTTTTACCAGCTTTTTGATTCATCGGTCAGACAGTGTCAAAGGGAGGATTAAGGTGGTTTATATAGCTCTACAGGGGTCCATTAACTCAATGGTGCAGCTGTTTTTCTAACCGTAATTTTTCGAAAGAGGCTGTCTCTTTGTTCTCACCTTACCTGTCCTGCCTGTGGACTACATTCAAATTAGGGTTAATGAACACTGCATGTTCCTGCCGGGTCTAGGTGGACAACTTGCTGGAGACATTAGGAACCTCGTTGGGACCAATGGGGCCGGGCAGTGGGATTCCCACCACTGGCTGGCCGCCCCGGAGAATCCCAGCTCTGTTGTTTCTAGATTTATGATTTCCAGAATGGAAAGGATACAGTGGGTGGGATACTCTGTCCTGGGATGCCCCAATGTGTTCCCCGGAGGGACAGAGAATTGGGTGTAGCACCGATCTGAATGCAATGCTGTGACACCCTCCTGGCAACATGAATGAGATCCAAAATGCATGCCAGCAGGGGCATGTAAATAAATACAAACGGGTTTTAATGAGCTAGTTGCATCTATTTAGTGGGCCCTGGGCACAATGTTCCGGTCTCCCATGATTCTCCAATCCCCATGGCCAGGATTAAATGGTTGTGGACCATTTATGGTTTTTACCAACATGGCCCTAACATGTTGCTCCCTTGGCCCACTGTGGGGTCCACCATGCCAGGGCCACGCTTAGACCAGCTGAGGTCCACCCCCCCAACAATGCACAACCTGTCCATGCATCCTCTAGCAGACACCATCAGACCTCCCACAGTGACCCCTGGAATAGGGGGATCCCATGAACCCCAATAAAATGTGAACCCCAGGGACTCCTGTAATTGGGGCCCCCCAGGGACCTTAGTAATATGGGGACCCAGCTAGGGATCCAAGTAATGGGGGAACCCCTCACAGGGAGCCCTGTAATAAGGGGACCCATCACAGGGACTCTTGCAATAGGGGGATCCCGCAGAGACTCCTGTAATAGGGGAACCCCTTAGGGATCCCTGTAATAGAGGGATGCCCCACAGGGATCTCCTGCTTAGACCCACCCCACACATAGACCACCCCCACACAGAATTACCCCCCAAGAAAAGGAACCTCTGTCTGGAAGTCAGAGAGAAGTCCAGACAGGGTCAGTGGGAAGCATTATAGCTGTAATACTTGCCTTGCAGCTCCACATGTCAATTCCTCAAAGAAGAGCAGCTGTAGCTACATCTACTTCCCACAGATCCATTATTTGCAAGATACTTATAGCTTTCCAGTAGTGGTCTGTGATTGACAGCTTGATCCTTTAATATCCTTTCACGCTCCAGTGGCCGAATTGGTGAAACTTGTTTGCAAACATTAACCGCATCAAAGAGATGTTAGTGCATTCCAAGCTCTAAGTGCATTCCAATCATTCAAGCATGTGATTTCATTACACTTACCTATCTTACAGAGATCCCTGGGGGGGGGCGTGGCCAGTCCACCCTCGTACATGGGGGTAGGAGAGGTACCTAGGCAATTCGGGGGTGGAGCGTGGTTGTGCGGTGGGTGGGGGGCCTCTGGGCACATTTAGGGTGGGGGGTTGGGGCCAATTTGCAGTGCATGGGGGGGGGGGGGGGTCAGTCAGCCGCAGGACCTTGCTATTGGGCTACTTGCTCGAAATGGTGGCGCGATAGTGGAATCCCTCATTTTGCATGCCATGCAGAAATATGCATGGCGTGGAACACTGAATTGCATCCCGCTTTACCACCACAACTCAGGCGGGAGAATATAGGGCTGGATTCTCCACTCCTGAGGCTAAGTGCCGGCGCCAACGGAGGACCCATGTCATTTCACGACTGGAAAATCGTCGCGAAACCCTCACTGATTCCGCTACCGGTGAGGGGCTAGCACCGGTGCCACGTGAGACACCAGCAGAACGCGCGGAAAACGGTTGGAGAATTGTCGGATTGCGTGCTGCACATGCGCAGGACTGACAAGCTTCAGCCGAGCATATGTCTACACCACCCCCTCACACACGCACCTGCTGCGCAAGAAAAGATGGTGCCGGCTATGCTGCACTGCGTACCCGCCCACCCCAGCCTCACAGTCCACTTCCTGGCCACCCCCTACCACTCCCCCCAGCCCTGGCAGAAGGCCCCAAGGCCAGTAGCACGCATCCTGGCTGAGTGTGGCGGCACTTGACACTATCCGTATGCCCGCCCTCTCTCTCCGCAGCCGGCAACGCCAGGCTCCCGACTGCTGGGGCCACACATGGTCCGTGCAGTCAGGAACACGGCCCATTGGAGGCGGAGCATCGCGGGTGGGCCGGCTAATCACATACCAACCGGGTTGCGACTGAACGCCCTGCGTCCCAATGAGAACGATTTGGAGGGTGTGGAACATCGTAACCCGGCATCAAATCGGCGTCTGCCCCGATTCCGGCATCGGGAGCCATTCTCCGCCTGATTTCCATTCCCAATTTTGCCATCGGGCTACAGAGAATCCCGTCCATGGTCTCCCAAATGAAGAAACCCACCCACTGCATCTCCATGAAAATTTAGATTGATAATTCTCCTGTGAAGCACCTTGGGATATTTCATTATGTTAAAGGCTCTATACAAAGGCAAGTTTTTGTTGTTCTCTGAACTAGTTAACAGAGCAGGCAAGTTCCTCAATTAGTTGCCTGAAAACACTGGTAAAAAATCAACAAATCTGCTCCATACTGCTGTAGGAAATAACTATTCAGAGCCCTGTGGAGATATTTGAAGATCTTCCTGTAGGGAATGTGGCAGGTACTATTTACTTCACCTGAAGCTCCACTCCTCTTCCAGTGCGAGACTTAAGGAGTGATCCTCATTGAAAAATACTTCACATCTTAGAAACCTGCCTTTCTCAAAGCTGCCAAAATATTTTATTTACCTTCAATATCTTGCAAATTGTCAAAATAGAACATCTTTTCTGTTCACTTCTATCTTGAGTTTACTCATTTGTGCAGCAGTCTTAAAAATCCAGCAATGTGGATTGCCCCCTTCAGTATGGCCACTGCCCATCATTCCAATGTGGATTGCCCCCTTCAGTATGGCCACTGCCCATCATTCCAATGTGGATTGCCCCCTTCAGTATGGCCACTGCCCATCATTCCAATGTGGATTGCCCCCTTCAGCATGGCCACTGCCCATCATTCTGGGTTGGCTGCTAATCTAGAATCCATTCCAGTTTGGCAATTTTTGCTTATGGGCTTTTATGATACTGCAGTTTTCACTCCTTGAATTTTTTTTTTCTGGTGCCCAGTGGTGAATGTATAATTCATAGAATGATAGGGCACTAAAAGGAGGCCAATTGACACATCTTGCTTGAGTTAGTTCTTTGTAAGAGCTATTGATTTAAACTCCCTTGCTCTTTCCATATAGTCCTGCAAGGTTTTCCTGTTCAAACCCAATTCCCTTTTGCAAGTTACAATTAAATCTGCTTTCAGATCATAATATATCTCATTGCATAATCTGCCTGCTTTGCAAATGTATGCTTTCAGTATAATTATTTATCGAGAATAATTCCCTGCTGTAATGCAATAGCATTCCAATACCAGTTTAAAAATGTTTGTTGATATTGATTCATGGTTCCTCATCATGCACCAGGAGAGCCAAGTTCCATATTTGTGGTGTTATAGTCTCCATGATTTAAAAACAATACTGGTTAATATTAATTTGTGCCTCAAACATTGGATAAATTTGCAATGTTAAATTTGAGAATTGTTTCATTTTGAACCCACCCCTCCAATAGTTCATTGAATTGCTGTTGTTAATTTGCAAATGTTAAAATTATATTGGGCAGGATTCTCCGCTGGTGGGATTGTCCGTACCGCTGGCAGTGCACCCACGCCCGGTGATTTCCCAATGGCGTGGAACTGCGACAATGGAAAACCCCATTGGTTGGCTGGTGGGAGGGAGAATCCTTCTGCCGGCGGGGGCGCACTGCACCAGGAAACTGGGCCGATGGGACGGCGAATCCCGCCCATTGTCTTTTTCAACATACATCACAAAAATATACCTACATTATCAACACCAAACCACATGCCTATATTTTGCTGGAAGATAACAGAAATTTGGTGGACATTAAGACCATCAATAGATAATTATTACCTGATTAATTCCTTTGTTTCTTCATTCTATACACATTAATTAGTATCCTTCACATATATTATTCCCAAGATAATTTGAATCTGTCTGCAGTCTTCATTATGGAGGCTTAATCAGAAGAATTCATTCAACTATTACAGAATACTGGGCCCATGCCTCACCCTATCCCCATAACCCAGTAACCCCATCTAATCTTTTGGACACTAATGGGCAATTTATCATGGCCAATCCACCTAACCTGCACATCTTTGGACTGTGGAGCACCGGAGGAAACCCACGCAGACACGGGGAGAAAGTGCAAATTCCTGACAGTCACCTGAGGCAGAATTGAACTTAGGTCCCGAGCAGTGTAATGCAGCAGTGCTAACCACTGCGCCACCATACTGCCCCATATAATCTTCCTTTTAAATGAAAATAGGAGTGCAACCTGCAGAGTGCTGAAGTTTTGGACCCAGCTTTAATCTAGTAGAGTACATCCAGAATATGAAGAGCAACATATTAACAATCAGATTCACTAGCTCTGCTTGCCTATTTCTGAAGCTGCCAACGTTTATATGAATTAACACAGATTTGAAATGTTGTCCCTTAGGGTATACAGTGGGTTGTAAGATGTTGTCCAGTTATACTCGTGTTTAATGATCACAAAAACACTGTTTTAGGTGATTATTGGAATGTTTATTCTGATTGTGAAGTCAGTAAGTCAGATGTTTGACAGCAACCTCCAAACATGCAACCTCTACCAACTAGAAGGACAAGGGCAGCAGATGCACGTGAGCATTACCTCCTCGAGCTCCCCTTTGCGTCACACATCCTATTGACTTTAAATATGTCGCCATTCCTTCATTGTTGCTGGGTCAAAATCCTAGAACTCCTTTCCTTAAAGCTCTTTCCAATACCTACACCTTATGGGTTGCACGGATGCAAGAATGTAGCTCTCCACCATCTTCCTTGGGGAAGCTTGGAAGGGCAATAAATATTAGACTTGCCAGCGATCCCAAGAACATCCCAAGAATGAATACAAAACAGTCAAGAGCATTTGAAGGGCTCAATTGTGCAATGTAATATATCAGGCTAGCTTTACAAACTGATTTTCAAGTGTGAGCTTTTCCTGAAATGGTTGCCATCTACATCTTTTACTCAGACTCTAAGCTAATAATGCCAAATGAAGGATCAGGATCTATACCACCAAGGTTAAGAGCAGGAGGCACTGAAGAGATCAAGATGTAGTGGTCAGATAATGACAAGCTTGGCTTTAAAAGCCTGAGATCAAGCTGTAATTCATTAATATTTATTGATTTCTTCATTGAATAATTCTATTATTATCATGATGTGGCATGGTTTTGAGGCTATATTATACACTGTCTGTGATGTGCTGGCCAGTTATCAGGATACTATTCAAATCAGGCTGTTGTAATAACTTGCATTGTTAATACAGATAAAACCAGTGTTAGACAGAATGTGAGAATACTTGGAGCCATCAACAGAGCAGAGATTTTTCCACATTTTTTCATGAATAAATGATGCTGTGTGTGTAGCAGACAGTGTCAGGTTAGAGTAATGTAATCCACATGCGAGCCCATGATAGAAATGCTTTTGAGCTGCGTGGATCTTAAAACCTGTTCTTGAGCTACCCAATTGAACCCATCTCTCTCTGAAAGCAAATACAGTGTGTCATTGAACACTGGGCAACATGAGACAGGTTTTGCTATGAGATTGAAAACATTCTTGCGATATATAAAGGTTAAACCAGTATCTGGTTTCAGATTTGCCCTACCTATGCTGTTTTGTTTTTTTTGCTCAAATAATTTTAACATAATGAAGCTCTTTATGCAACATTGGATTCGAGAAACTGGATATTAAGTGTTCCTTGACAGCAAAAGAAAGAGTCAGTGCAAAGAAAACCTTTAAACAAAATCATTAGATGATTTATTATGTTCTTTTCTCGAGAGAGTGGTATAGAGAGCTTACTTTACACTGAAATGAGAGGTGGGGTTGTTATCCAGTTTAAGAATTACAAAGATGAAAGGATTTTCCTCCTCTTTCTTAACAGTGATTTTTTTTACCTGTAATGACTGTCTTATATAATTAGTAATGTCTGCTGGTGCCAGACTAAGGTTTGGCCAGGAATGCTTTGCTCGACCACTTCGGAGCAGATCTATTTTTAATTGGTTTGTGCTTTCTCATGCTGCTAACGTATTCCTCTCTCCAAACTACTTAATCGATGCTCAAAACAAATTCTGATTACAGACTACTTACAATTTTATGGGGTTATTTAAAAAAAACCAATCTCATATCCATTGTCAGGAAAAAAGAATGTTACATTCGGCAGATTTAAATTTTAGGCAATAGCGGTCCAAATCAAAGACCTCTTAAATCATTATTTAGATTATCTGAATGCATTAAAAAATAACATAAAGATCAATTCTGCACTCCCAGAGGGGAGTATCACTTGCAGGAGGCACAATGCAGGAATTATTGGTGCACAGTCTGTAATTTTCCATCCATTACATTTAATGGGCAGAAAATCACAGTCTGTGCGCCTGAAATGTGCTCCCTGTGGATGCCGCTTCCTGGAAGTGTTGGAGCACAGAATGGGCCCTCATAATGAATGTTTATTTTACTATTAAAAAATAGGCTTGCAAATTATATTTTATCATGTGGATTCTTCAACATTGATATATTTAACATTTTTGACAAAGCTGTATCTTTCGTATTATATGCACGTTGGATACACGTTGGATAACTTGTTTCCTGAAGTATGGTACAAAATGGCGACATCGTACAAGGTTGAGGTTGCATTATAGCTGGTACGGTAACCTTTTGAATACTTTATTAATGTCATCTCAACCTCAAAACATCTTACTCTCCTGTAATACATCCCACTCACGCTATATCATTCTGCATCGTATATTCAGATGGAGCTTCTGAGAGTGATTTAATTCTGAATTACACAATTTATTGTTGTCAATTATGTGCATTTTGGCATATTCTAGCTCCCCCACCCCCACACAATTCAAGCAAAGTCTGTGTGTCCTTGATATGTATGTCACTGTCAGGCAGGGAGGAAATGGTCGCGTGAGGGAACCACGGTTTACAAAAGAGGTTGAAGTCTTGTCAAGGGGAAGAAGGGGGATTATGTAAGGATGAGAAAACAAGGCATTTGTGGGATACAAGATAGCTTGGAAGGAGCTTAAGAAAGGGCTTTGGAGAGCTAGGAGGGGGCATGCGAAGTACTTGGCGGGTAGGATCAAGGAAAACCCCAAGGCTTTTTACACTTATGTGAAGAATAAAAGAATGACCAAGGTGAAGTTAGGGCCGGTCAAGGACAGTAGTGGGAATGTGTGCATGGAGTCCAAAAATATAGGAGAGGTCCTAAATGAATACTTTTCTTCAGTGTTCACAAAGGAGAGGGGCCTTGTTGTTGAGAAGGACAATGCAATACAGGCTGGTAGGCTAGAGGAGGTAGATATTCGGAAGGAAGATGTGTTAGAAATTTTGAGAAGCCTGAGGATAGATAAGTCCCCTGGGCCTGATGGGATATATCCTAGGATTCTTTGGGAGGCGAGGGATGAGGTTGCAGAGCCTTTGGCTTTGATCTTTATGTCCTCACTGTCTACAGGAATAGTGCCAGCAGACTGGAGAGAGGCAAACATTGTCCTCTTGTTCAAGAAAGAGAATAGATATAACCCTTCGAATTATAGCCCGGTTAGTCTCACTTCGGTCAGAGGTAAATTATTAGAAAAGGTCCTGAGGGATAAGATTTATGGTCATTTGGAAAGATACAGCTTAATCCAGGATAGTCAGCATGGATTTGTGAGGGGTAAGTCTTGCCTCACAAGTTTGATTGCATTCTTTGAGGAGATAACTAAGTACATAGATGAAGATAGAGCAGTTGATGTCATATACATGGATTTTAGTAAGGCATTTGATAAGATGCCGCATGGTCGGCTCATTCAGAAAGTAAGGAGGCACGGCATAGAGGGAAATTTGGCCGATTGGCTCAGTAACTGGCGATCACATAGAAGACAGAGGGTGGTGGTAGATGGTAAATTTTCATCCGATAGCCCAGTCACCAACGGTGTACCACAGGGATCAGTGCTGGGTCCTCTGCTATTTGTGATTTTTATCAATGACTTGGATGATGGAGTTGAAGGTTGGGTTAGTAAATTTGCTGATGACACCAAGATTGGTGGAGTAGTGGAAAATGTGGAGGGCTATTGTAGGTTGCAAAGAGACATTGATAGGATGCAGAGCTGGGCTGAAAGGTGGCAGATGGATTTTAACCCTGATAAGTGTGAGGTGATTAATTTCGGAAAATTTATTTAATTAATTTTGGGAAAAATGTGAATGTGGATCACAGGGTTAATGGCAGGGTTTTGAAGAATGTGGAGCAGAGAGATCTCGGAGTTCATGTCCATAGATCTCTGAAAGTTGCTACCCAAGTGGATAGAGCCGTGATGAAAGCCTATAGTGTGTTAGCATTTATTAACAGGGAGATTGAGTTTAAGAGACGTGAGGTTATGCTGCAACTGTACAAGACCTTGGTTAAACCACATTTGGAGTATTGTGTGCAGTTTTGGTCATCTCATCACAGGAAGGATGTGGAAGCATTGGAAAGGGTGCAAAGGAGATTTACCAGGTTGCTGCCTGGATTGGAGGGTAGGTCTTATGAGGAAAGGTTGAGGGAGTTAGGGCTTTTCTCATTGGAGTGAAGGAGGATGAGAGATGACTTAATTGAGGTGTATAAGATGATGAGAGGGATAGATAGAGTGGACGTTCAGCGACTGTTTCCTCAAGTGAATGTAGCTGTTACAAGGGGGCATAACTATAAGGTTCATGGTGGAAGATATAGGAGGGATTTCAGAGGTAGGTTCTTTACTCAGAGAGTGGTTGGGGCGTGGCCCCCATGGGACTGGGGCGGTGCCCAGGCACGGACCGCCATTACCGTGGCCTGCAAAAGTTGTAATCTTGCTGTGCACCGACTGACCACCATCTTGGCTCCTGGTTCTGCAGAGTGACACCGGCTGTGTGGGTGCCCCCACCCCACCCTCTGCCACACAACCCCTCACCTGCCGGTGACCCACCCAAAGCAACGTGCACTTTAGCCCCTACGGGGCGCTGGGCGGGGGCTGTGGAGCATACCCCTGGCAAGGCAATGTCAGCTGATGGTACTCCTGGCATCAGGGACAGGCACCTGGGCCAGAGTCCCCCATAGCACCGGCCACTGATGGGGCCAGGGCTGCAGAGATTGGATGGGGGTCATGCGGGGGCAGAGCCCGCAGTGTCAACCAGGGCCACCATGTAGCCCGTTGGACCTGGTTGGGCTAGTGGTATGCACCATGTTACCATGTCGGCCTTTCACCCCCTGCAGACAACGGATATCGGAATTCAACAAGCAATGGTGGTCTTCCTGCTAGTCGCCGCAGCCCTGGAGGATGCCTTGCAGCTGTACGACCTAATTCTGCTCAAGGAGAAGGAAGCTGCAACAGCGGAACATGCCACAGAGAAACAGGTGGCAGCTTCCCAGGATGGAGAACCAGCCAAGGAGGAGCAGGTGCCAAGCAGGCACCACATGAGGCCTCGTGTAAACGGCACCGCTTCTCATTCGAGGACCTGCCAGACCGGGCATGCTGTCGAAGACTCCGGCTGAGCAGGGAGACAGTGCGACATGTCTGCCAGATGATGGCACACCTGGCAACGCGGGGAATGGGGGAGGACACCTGCTCCAAGTGGATGTCAAGGTAACGGTTGAACTGAATCTTTATGCCACAGGGCCCTTCCAGGTGCCAAGTGGGGACCTGTCCAGGATCTCTCAGACCTCAATGCAGAGGAACATCCGTGCCATCAGGGAAGCCCTATATGCCCAGGAGGCTCAATGCATCCATTTCAATGTGGCCCGAGCCCACCAGGATGCCCGGGCAGCAGGATCCGCCGGCATCGATGGGATGCCCTGGTCCACGGGGTGATCGACAGGATGCATGTCCCCCTACCAGCACCTGCAGATGACAGGCCGCTCTACACAAACTGAAAGGGGTTCCACGCGATGAACATGCAGCTGATATGTGACCATCAGCTGCGCATCTACTCGGGCAGTGTACATGATACCTTCAACCTGGCACACTTGATGATTCCTGACATGTTCAAGAACCCCCCCCCCCCCCCCGGGCTGGGTGGTTGGCTCCTGGGTGAAAGGGGTTATCCACTGAGATCGTGGCTGATGACACGAATCTGGAGGCAGCTGTGACGGGTAATCACTGTCATCCTCCAAACTCGAGCTCTGGGGTGTCCTGAGTCTTTGGCAGAGGGCTTCCATCCGAGCCGCTCTCATCGCTCTCGGCTCACAGGGGGACTCCGGCTGTGGCACTGGCGGGGGGGGGACGAGGGCCGCCAGCTGGACTTGCCCCATCACCATCAGGTCCTGCAAGACACAAGACAAGACGCATGATTAGACCGCTGGTTGGGGGAAGCTGAGGGGAGTTGCAGGGGGGCACTATCTGGGAGGCCAGGTCCACGCACGGCCGGCACTATGTTGTATGGCGTGACCGCTGCAGGTCGCCGCTGTGCGCCTGCACGGCCACAGACCCGACAATTCTCTGTCCGTATTTGCAGGTAAAGCGGCTTTCCCAGAAATGGAGAATCCCACCCTACGTGTTGTTGCTGGGAAAGGATTCATGGGCTTCCATGACTGCAAAACTGGTGCCGCACCTGGACTGATTCAGTGACTGTGGAGGGGCTAGCACCAGCACCACATGGAACATAGTCGATTCCAACGAGAAGCGGTACGGGATTTGCCGGATCCGTGATTGACACTCGGAGGCTAACCTGCTGCAGCGGCATATACATATTACAATCCCCACACACACTCAACCCAGCCAACAAGATGGCACTGGGGCAGCATGTTGGCACAGTGGTTAGCACAGCTGCCTCACGCCACCGAGGTCCCATGTTCGGTACTGGCTCTGGGTCACTGTCCATGTGGAGTTTGCACATTCTCCCTATGTTTGCGTGGGTTTTGGCCCCACAACACAAAAGATGTGCAGGGTTGGTGGATTGGCCACGCTAAATTGCCCCTTAATTGGAAAAAAAAATTGGGTACTCTAAACTTTTAAAAAAGGAAAAAAGAAAGAAAGATGGCACTGGTTGCGCTGGTGCACGGCCATCCCGCTGATGGGTCGGTTGGGGTCAGGGGGACACCCATATGACCTGTGGCCCGAATTTCACAGTGGGCTGTTAGTGGCGTGCATATCTGCACTCCCTGCCTTACAGGCTGCAGCAATGGTGTTCCTTGCCCATCCACCCCGACCCCACAGCCCATCTCCTGGCCACCCACCGTTACTGTCCTCGGCCCTGGCAAAAGCTCCCCCCCACCCCGGCTGGCAGCACAACTGTCAGAAAACTATTGTGATGTTGGGCACTTTCCGTACACCTTTACCTCCCTCAGCAGCCAGGGTGCCTGTTTCACATTTTTAAAAAGCACAAATGAACCTTCTCAAGAACAAGCAGGAAGGGCAATAAAAATGCTGACCTTTCCAGTTACATCCACAATAATAAAAACAATAATAACATTAGCATATTGTATAATCTTTATTCTATTTAGACCCTTCACAAAGTAACATAGCCCAACATTTGGATTGGGGGAGAAAGGGTAGAGAATTGGGGGGAAAAGGGTAGACAGCACCTGGTGGCCAACAGATACCTGGAGGCGAATTACAGACCTGGTAGAAACCTAGATATAAAACCTGTTCCTTAGAAAGGCAATAGCAACAGTAAAAAAAAAGCTGGATGGACAAGTTGATAAGGTTAACAAAAAATATGAGTTACTTGGATTTATGAATAAAGGAATACACTGTGAAAGCAATCATTCTGGAACTTTGCAAATCATTAGTTCACTTGCAGCTGGAGTATTTTGGACAATCCTGTTCACCACACTTCAGGAAATGTGTAAAAGCCTGAGAAAGGGTTGAGAGGAGGTTTGCCGAGACAGTGGTTCTAATCTGGAATCTTGCAAGTGATGGTTAAATTAGTTGTGTCAGATTTCTACAGAAGAAAGTTCAAACAGCACTGATAATTGACAAACCAGGGGCGAAATTCTCCGACCCCCAGCAGGGTCGGAGAATCGCCTGGGGGCGCCTAAAATCCCGCCCCCGCCGCGGCAGAGATTCTCCGCCACCCGGGAAGTGGCGGCGGCAGAATCCCGCCACTCCGATCGGAGAGGCCCCTGCGGTGATTCTCCGGCCCGGACAGGCCGAAGTCCCGCTGCTGGGAGGCCTCTCCCGCCGCCGAGGTTTAAACCACCTCTGGAACGGCGGGCTCAGCGGGGCGAGCAGGCCCCCGGGGTCCTGAGGGGGCGGGGGCGATCGAACCCCGGGGGGTGCCCCCACGGTGGCCTGGCCTGCGATCGGGGCCCCCCCCCTCAGACTCCGGGCCAGTGCCCTGGCTGCACTATTTTCCTCCGCGCCCGCCACGGCCTCCTCCATGGTGGAGGCGGAAGAGAACCCTACATCGGGCATGCGCCGGCAGTGACGTCAGCGGCCAGCTGCCGCTGACGTCACTGCCGGCGCATGCGCCGACCGGCGAAAGCCATTCGGCCAACCCGCTGCTGGGGGCGCCGGTTTTTTTGCGCCAGTCTTCTGGTGCAAACCGCTCTGGCGCGGGGCTGGCCCCCAAAGGTGGGGAGAATTCCCCACCTTTGGGGAGGCACGACCCCTGAGTGCTTGGCACCACTCCCCTACTCCGGGACCCTCCGTCACGCCGGGTAGGGGAGAATGCCGCCCATAATTAGTACACGGTACAACCATAATGCAAAACTGACCAATGTGCAACTTAACTTCGACACTCCAAAGATATCAAAGGTTAAGGCAGACATAGAGCATTAGTCAGAACATTACATTATTTAAAATTAATAATCATAAAGTTAAGCATTGGCAATTAAAGTAAGGTTAAGTTGATTCTTAATAGCTTTCAAAGAACCCAGATTTTCATTGGGTACACCAGAAACATCAAAGTAAACTTTCCAATATCTTACCATTAACTGAGTTACACTGTGGGATCTAGGCAAGTGACCACAAGGAAGCGATATTGGGTATGGAACAGATGTTTAATAAGTAACAAGTTACACTCACCACTCCCTGAAGGGTCTACCGTTCCAACCCACACTTTGGTCGTGGTGTTTATGTCCACAGAGCCCCCTGGTTAAGGGATTAGCCTCCCCCACCCCTCCCCCCACTCATTGGGGAAGATCGCATCCAGGTGAGGCCAAGTGGAACCTAATGGACTAGATCCCATGACCTCCTTACGACTTATAACATACACTTAACAAAATAATGAAATTCACTTGATTTTCAAGATTTAAATATGGGGTATAGTGGTTCTGCTACTTGACTCGTATTCCATTGGACAGGACTAATAATCCAATGAAGTTTTTTTTTTTTAAATTTAGATTACCCAATTATTTTTTCCAATTAAGGGGCAATTTAGCGTGGCCAATCCACCTACTCTGCACATTTTTGGGTTGTGGGGGCGAAACCCACGCAGACACGGGGAGAATGTGCAAACTCCACACGGACAGTGACCCAGAGCCGGGATCGAACCTGGGACCTCAGCGCCGTGAGGCGGTTGTGCTAACCACTAGGCCACCGTGCTGCCCCATAATCCAATGAAGTTGACGTCAAATCCCAAATTGAAGATGCTAAGGGTTGACGGTTGGCAGAAAATTCACCTGCTGTCAAAGCAATGGAGATAATGACAGCATAACCAGAGTAGAATTCCTGCACAAAAACGAATCACCACTTGTCCTCCAACTGCACCTTTTTAAAGATTGGGAAAAGCAATATATATGACCTGTCAAATCATGATACGGAGATACCGGCCTAAAGTTTCAAATAATTTCTCTCCAACTTTTGTCCACTGGCCCATACCAACCACATTACGCATGGGCAATGTAATTTTCAGGTTAATTGCCTTGTTACTAAGCTCAGTTGCCCATTTTCAAAATGGCGGGTGCGCTATCGATTTCCACTCCCCAAGCCTGTTTTGTTATGGGGACCGGGCTGGAGATGGGTGGGATCAATATTTTATGTGCCTACGCCTGAAAACCCGCATGGCGGGGGGCTGTAAAATGCAGCCCGTGGTTACATGAATTCAGCATTAATCACCTGTACCTCCAGTGACCAGGCAGTCAATTGAAGACTGACCCAGATCTGTTTCCTCTGCTACTGTGATTACTTTGAATTACCTTAAATCGATCGGCTCTTGGTATATAAGAGCTGTGACCCACAGTCAATTGAAGAGTCATGGCTTGGCGGTACTGATTAGTTAACTGAAGACAGCAGTGACCAGGAGTCAATCAAAGGAATTAAAAAGTAAAACCAAGATCATTAAATCAGTCAATCGATCTTGTTTAAAAAAATGAAGAATGGCTCATTTCCTGGCAGTCCCACTCCTCTATGACGCTGGAAAATGCTGTTCCAGTTACAAAGCAATTATGATCGATTATGCTGCTTTATTGATTCATGGGCGATCCGATGTTTTGGCTTATCCTAATGAGTAATTTCACATTGACAAAACCCACATTGTGTTGAGCACATTCTCTGTGCAGGTTGCTGATTGAACGCTTTGTGTAAACTCTGTGCCACAATACATGAGCCTAGTGTGGTAAGTGCAGCATGTTTGGGTGGAACAGGTGATTTTGGACTTATTGTTCCCATATCTCTCCACCACGAGAGTATTTCGTGCATCGTGTCTAGATATATTCCTAGCTAATTGTTAGCAACTGATTGCTATGATTAATTAGCAACTATTATTGTTATATCATGCAAGTACCAGGTTGGTAGAAATCAGTAGCAATTGCTATGTTTCTATGAAAGGGCTAATTTAAAAAGTCTTGACTTCTTGTAAACTTTGTCCCAAACATTAGGTTTGACGGAAATAATTTAAAAGATCTTTTCTCAGTTGTGTTACGCCTTTGCAGCCTGTTTTCAAAGGAGTCTGCTTAAGGAGTCAATGGGTTAATAAAGAGTAATGGAAAGATATGTATGTACGTCCCATTGCAAAGTGACCTCATAACATCCTTTTCAATAAAAAAACTAAACAAGAAAATGCATGCAAAGGGAAATTGGGCTTCATATCACAAAATGAATTTAACTGTGTTCATGTATATTCTTTCCCCCACTGTGTTTACCTCAGGGGCTTCTGCTGTTATCGCTAAACTTGTCTTAATAGTCTGCTAACCTGCAACACAAGTGATAGAGTTTCCAGTGCTGGTTGGCTGTACCATAATAGTATGAATTTTTCAGTACTGGTAGGACTCTTGAGCAAGGGCTGGGTCAATTGCAAGTGTATGGACATCCTTTCCTGTTCCTTAGGAAGAAAGGAACAGGAGAGACCATTCCACACTGTCCAGCCATTGAACATTCATAGCTGATCCTTATCTCCAATTCGTCTACCTGTTTTGGTTCCGTAACCCTTAACAATAGCCTTGCCAACAAAAATCTGTTCATCACAATTTTGATGTACTGCCAACCATGGAGTACAAAAATAATTGATGGTGGGTCCCTCTTCCAGGGTCTGTGCACACTCTCAAAGAACATGATGAATTGAAGAACTTTGCAAGTAAACTTCATTTATAGGCAGGATATGGAAATACCAATCCTGGAACTCTGTTTTTGCAGGCAGCCTGCTACTTGCTGCTCTTCTGCTGCCAACTGCACCCACGTCTGTTCTTTACATGTATTTTAGTTATTGCTTCCTTTTATAACTTCATACTATTTCCTACAATGAATATTCTGGGGCTGATGATTGTGCCATCTTGAGTGACACAGTGAGGTGGGATGGACACTGTTGTTCCTTCGACACAATATGGAAATATAATGGGAAAAAGTATATATTGGAAGCTAGAAGAAACTTGTTCGAGTGCCACAAATATAATATAACGGTGCCAGGTAATTTGTGACCAGAAAGTGTGAATGACACAATTCCCAAGATGTAAGAATGCCTGGTAGCCTGCAGATTCAGGTTCACCACTTTTGTGCCCCTCACTGAAAGGAACGAAGTGATACAAGTACAGAATCAGTTCTTCAAGGTATGCTGCCGGTTTCAGTTTTAAACTTATTAGAACATAGAACATAGAACATTACAGCGCAGTACGGGCCCTTCGGCCCTCGATGTTGCGCCGACCTGTGAAACCATCTGAAGCCTATCTGACCTACACTATTCCATTTTCATCCATATGTCTATCCAGTGACCACTTAAATGCCCTTAAAGTTGGCGAGTCTACTACTGTTGCAGGCAGGGCGTTCCACACCCCTACTACTCTCTGAGTAAAGAAACTGCCTCTGACATCTGTCCTATATCTACCACCCCTCAATTTAAAGCTATATCCCCTCGTGTTGGTCATCACCATCCGAGGAAAAAGACTCTCACTGTCCACCCTAGCTAACCCTCTGACTATCTTATATGTCACTATTAAGTCACCTCTCAGCCTTCTCCTCTCTAACGAAAACAACCTCAAGCCCCTGAGCCTTTCCTCGTAAGACCTTCCCTCCATACCAGGCAACATCCTAGTAAATCTCCTCTGAACCCTTTCCAAAGCTTCCACATCCTTCCTATAATGTGGTGACCAGAACTGCACGCAGTACTCCAGGTGCGGCCGCACCAGAGTTATGTACAGCTGCAGCATGACCTTGTGGCTCCGAAACTCAATCCCCCTACTGATAAAGGCTAGCACACCATATGCCTTCTTAACAGCCCTATTAACCTGGGTGGCAACTTTCAGGGATTTATGTACCTGGATGCCGAGATCTCTCTGTTCATCTACACTACCAAGAATCTTGCCATTAGCCCAGTACTCTGCATTCCTGTTACTCCTTCCAAAGTGAACCACCTCACACTTTTCCGCATTAAACTCCATCTGCCACCTCTCAGCACAGCTCTGCAGCTTATCTATGTCCCGCTGTATCCTATAACATCCTTCAGCACTATCCACAACTCCACCGACCTTCGTGTCATCTGCAAATTTACTAACCCATCCTTCTACGCCCTCTTCCAGGTCATTTATAAAATGACAAACAGCAGTGGCCCCAAAACTGATCCTTGCGGTACACCACTAGTAACTGAACTCCAGGATGAACATTTGCCATCAACCACCACCCTCTGTCTTCTTTCAGCTAGCCAATTACTGCTCCAAACCGCTAAATCACCTTCAATCCCATACTTTCTTATTTTCTGCAATAGCCTACCGTGGGGAACCTTATCAAACGCCTTACTGAAATCCATGTACACCACATAAACCGCTTTACCCTCATCCACCTGTTTGGTCACCTTCTCAAAAAACTCAATAAGGTTTGTGAGGCATGACCTACCCTTCACAAAACCGTGTTGACTATCGCTAATCAACTTGTTCTTTTCAAGATGATTATAAACCCTATCTCTTATAACCTTTTCCAACATTTTACCCACAACCGAAGTAAGGCTCACAGGTCTATAATTACCAGGGTTGTCTCTACTCCCCTTCTTGAACAAGGGGACAACATTTGCTATCCTCCAGTCTTCCGGCACTATTCCTGTCGACAAAGACGACATAGAGATCAAGGACAAAGGCTCTGCAATCTCCTCCCTGGCTTCCCAGAGAATCCTAGGATAAATCCCATCTGGCCCAGGGGACTTATCTATTTTGACATTTTCCAAAATTGCTAACACCTCCTCCTTTTGAACCCCAATTCCATCTAGCCTGGTCGACTGAACCTGAGTGTTCTCCTCGACAACATTGCCTTTCTCCAGTGTAAACACTGACGAAAAATATCCATTTAACGCTTCCCCTATCTCCTCTGATTCCACACACAACTTTCCACTACTATCCTTGATTGGCCCTAACCTTACTCTAGTCATTCTTTTGTTCTTGATATACCTATAGAAAGCCTTAGGGTTTTCCTTGATCCTACCCGCCAAAGACTTTTCGTGTCCTCTTCTCGCTCTTCTTAATTCTCCCTTTAGGTCCTTCCTGGCTAACTTGTAACTTTCAAGTGCCCTAACTGAGCCTTCATGTCTCATCTGAACATAAGCCTTCTTCTTCCTCTTGACAAGTGCTTCAACTTCCTTAGTAAACCACGGTTCCATTGCTCGACAACTTCCTCCCTGCCTGACAGGTACATACTTATCAAGGACATGCAGTAGCTGTTCCTTGAAAAAGCTCCACATTTCGATTGTACCCATCCCCTGCAGTTTCCTTCCCCATCCTATACATCCTAAATCTTGCCGAATAACATCATAATTGCCTTTCCCCCAGCTATAATTCTTGCCTTGCGGTATATACCTATCCCTGCCCATTGCTAAAGTAAACATAACCGAGTTGTGATCACTATCACCAAAGTGCTCACCTACATCTAAATCTAACACCTGGCCGGGTTCATTACCCAGTACCAAATCCAATGTGGCCTCGCCCCTTGTTGGCTTGTCTACATACTGTGTCAGAAAACCCTCCTGCACACACTGTACAAAAACTGACCCATCTATAGTACTCGAACTATAGTATTTCCAGTCAATATTTGGAAAGTTAAAGTCCCCCATAACAACTACCCTGTTACTCTCGCTCCTGTCGAGAATCATCTTTGCAATCCTTTCTTCTACATCTCTGGAACTATTCGGAGGTCTATAGACAACTCCCAACAGGGTGACCTCTCCTCTCCTGTTCCTAACCTCGGCCCATACTACCTCAGTAGACGAATCCTCAAACGTCCTTTCTACCGCCGTAATACTTTCCTTGATTAACAATGCCACACCCCCCCCTCTTTTACCATCTTCTCTGTTCTTACAGAAACATCTAAATCCTGGAACCTGCAACAACCATTCCTGTCCCTGCTCTACCCATGTCTCCGAAATCGCCACAACATCGAGGTCCCAGGTACCAACCCATGCTGCAAGCTCACCCACCTTATTCCGGATGCTCCTGGCGTTGAAGTAGACACACTTCAAACCAGCGTCTTGCTTGCCGGTGCCCTCTTTCGAACTTTTAACCCTATCCCTGACCTCACTACTCTCAACATCCTGTACACTGGGACTACAATTTAGGTTCCCATCCCCCTGCTGAATTAGTTTAAACCCCCCCGAAGAGCACTAGCAAATCTCCCCCCCAGGATATTGGTACCCCTCTGGTTCAGGTGAAGACCATCCTGTTTGTAGAGGTCCCACCTACCCGGGTATTGCTTATATTGTGGGCTTTGCCTCCTTAGGATGATGGAGCCAATTTGGAAATGCTGAATGTTTTCTAAGGTCTGCTATAGCCTTGTGATTTATCCACTGTGTTTCCCTAAACAAGCATGTAAACCATGCATAAGAACATAAGAACATAAGAACTAGGAGCAGGAGTAGGCCATCTGGCCCCTCGAGCCTGCTCCGCCATTCAATTAGATCATGGTTGATCTTTTGTGGACTCAGCTCCACTTTCCGGCCCGAACACCATAACCCTTAATCCCTTTATTCTTCAAAAAACTATCTATCTTTACCTTAAAAACATGTAATGAAGGAGCCTCAACTGCTTCACTGGGCAAGGAATTCCATAGATTCACAACCCTTTGGGTGAAGAAGTTCCTCCTAAACTCAGTCCTAAATCTACTTCCCCTTATTTTGAGGCTATGCCCCCTAGTTCTGCTGTCACCCGCCAGTGGAAACAACCTGCCCGCATCTATCCTATCTATTCCCTTCATAATTTTAAATGTTTCTATAAGATCCCCCCTCATCCTTCTAAATTCCAACGAGTACAGTCCCAGTCTACTCAACCTCTCCTCATAATCCAACCCCTTCAGCTCTGGGATTAACCTAGTGAATCTCCTCTGCACACCCTCCAGTGCCAGTACGTCCTTTCTCAAGTAAGGAGACCAAAACTGAACACAATACTCCAGGTGTGGCCGCACTAACACCTTATACAATTGCAACATAACCTCCCTAGTCTTAAACTCCATCCCTCTAGCAATGAAGGACAAAATTCCATTTGCCTTCTTAATCACCTGTTGCACTTGTAAACCAACCTTCTGTGACTCATGCACTAGCACACCCAAGTCTCTCTGAACAGCGGCATGCTTTAATATTTTATCGTTTAAATAATAATCCCGTTTGCTGTTATTCCTACCAAAATGGATAACCTCACATTTGTCAACATTGTATTCCATCTGCCAGACCCGAGCCCATTCACTTAACCTATCCAAATCCCTCTGCAGACTTCCAGTATCCTCTGCACTTTTCGCTTTACCACTCATCTTAGTGTCATCTGCAAACTTGGACACATTGCCCTTGGTCCCCAACTCCAAATCATCAATGTAAATTGTGAACAATTGTGGGCCCAACACGGATCCCTGAGGGACACCACTAGCTACTGATTGCCAACCAGAGAAACACCCATTTATCCCAACTCTTTGCTTTCTATTAATTAACCAATCCTCTATCCATGCTACTACTTTACCCTTAATGCCATGCATCTTTATCTTATGCAGCAACCTTTTGTGTGGCACCTTGTCAAAGGCTTTCTGGAAATCCAGATATACCACATCCATCGGCTCCCCGTTATCTACTGCACTGGTAATGTCCTCAAAAAATTCCACTAAATTAGTTAGGCATGACCTGCCTTTAACGAACCCATGCTGCGTCTGCCCAATGGGACAATTTCTATCCAGATGCCTCGCAATTTCTTCCTTGATGATAGATTCCAGCATCTTCCCTATTACCAAAGTTAAACTCACTGGCCTATAATTTCCTGCTTTCTGCCTACCTCCTTTTTTAAACAGTGGCGTCACGTTTGCTAATTTCCAATCCACCGGGACCACCCCAGAGTCTAGTGAATTTCGGTAAATTATCACTAGTGCATCTGCAATTTCCCTAGCCATCTCTTTTAGCACTCTGGGATGCATTCCATCAGGGCCAGGAGACTTGTCTACCTTTAGCCCCATTAGCTTGCCCATCACTCCCTCCTTAGTGATAACAATCCTCTCAAGGTCCTCACCTGTCATAGCCTCATTTCTATCAGTCGCTGGCATGTTATTTGTGTCTTCCACTGTGAAGACCGACCCAAAAAACCTGTTCAGTTCCTCAGCCATTTCCTCATTTCCCATTATTAAAACTCCCTTCTCATCCTCTAAAGGACCAATATTTACCTTAGCCACTCTTTTTTGTCTTATATATTTGTAAAAACTTTTACTGTCTGTTTTTATATTCTGAGCAAGTTTACTCTCATACTCTATCTTACTCTTCTTTATAGCTTTTTTAGTAGCTTTCTGTTGCCCCCTAAAGATTTCCCAGTCCTCTAATCTCCCAGCACTCTTTGCCACTTTATATGCTTTTTCCTTCAATTTGATACTCTCCCTTATTTCCTTAGATATCCACGGTCGATTTTCCCTCTTTCTTCCGTCCTTCCTTTTTGTTGGTATAAACCTTTGCTGAGCACTGTGAAAAATCGCTTGGAAGGTTCTCCACTGTTCCTCAACTGTTCCACCATAAAGTCTTAGCTCCCAGTCTACCTTAGCTAGTTCTTCTCTCATCCCCTTGTAATCTCCTTTGTTTAAACACAAAACACTAGTATTTGATTTTACTTTCTCACCCTCCATCTGTATTTTAAATTCCACCATATTGTGATCGCTCCTTCCGAGAGGATCCCTAACTATGAGATCATGAATCAATCCTGTCTCATTACACAGGACAAGATCTAGGACCGCTTGTTCCCTCGTAGGTTCCATTACATACTGTTCTAGGAAACTATCGCGGATACATTCTATAAACTCCTCCTCACGGTTGCCTTGACCGACCTGGTTAAACCAATCGACATGTAGATTAAAATCCCCCATGATAACTGCTGTACCATTTCTACATGCATGTTATTTCTTTGTTTATTGCCTGCCCCACCATATCGTTACTATTTGGTGGCCGATAGACTACTCCTATCAGTGACTTTTTCGCCTTACTATTCCTGATTTCCACCCAAATGGATTCAACCTTATCCTCCATAGCACCGATGTCATCCCTTACTATTGCCCGGATGTCATCCTTAAATAACAGAGCAACACCACCTCCCTTACCATCCACTCTGTCCTTCCTTGCAGTGTGCAACTATGTATAAATGAGTTGGTTATTGTCCAATCTCCATCCGTGAGATGTTTAAAATTGAGGGGCAGTTTGTGTATGTTGCAACCCATACTATTGCAATACACTGCACAGCATGTAAAGCAAGCATTTACCTTGGCAAATATCTTCATCTCTTTATTTACAGAAATCACATTTATTTGTTGGGCCAATTCTTCACAGGCAACCCTGACTGCAGCTTGATGAGGATGATGTCTTGTTATATATTCACTGGGTTATTGTATTTTTAATCTATCTCAAAGCAATGACGAGATGCCTCTAGTTTTAAATTCAAATAGTTTATTCCCAGAACTTTAAAACATCTCAAAATTTACAGGATTTTCAACACACATATATTTGCAGCTCAGAACCCAAATCCTTAATGGAGTATTCCCTGTGAATTATATATGTATTTAACTCTTTAGTTCTGCCCACTGGCTTAAACAATCAAGCAAACATATAAAGATGAGTGACCAGACTAGCATCATCAAACACAGATGAAACAAACCATTGAATACTGCAATATCCCAGATATCCAAAAATGATACAACCCCTTCAACAGGGTATTTTCTTAACCAACACACCCCTCCAAAAGAAAACATAAAAGATTCTGAGGGGGTTTGACTGGGTAGATGTTGAGAGGATGTTTACCATAATGGAGGGATTGGAATGAAGGATGAAGGGACTCCATTTCAAATAAGGGATCCCCAATTCAGATGGAGATGAAGATGAATTTCTTCTCTCTGAGGGTCACTGATGTTTGGAATTCACTTCCCCATTCAATGGGCCATTGAATATATTTAAAACTGAGTTGGACAAATTTTTGATTGACAAGGAAGTCAATGGTTATGGGGGGGGGGGGGGGGGGGAAGTGGGGGCATGAAAAAAGAGTTTAAGCCACAAACAGATCAGTTGTGATCTTGTTGGATGGTGGAGCAGACTCAATGGGCCAAGTGGCCTACTCCTGTTCCTGTTTCTTATTTCCCTAGGAATTGGAATGCTCCAGGTTCAACTCAAACAGCAGAATGAATTGTTTTCCTCAAACACCAAGTGCAATAGTGCTTTAATGAGCTGAACCTACAAACTGTTGCCCCAGTCCAGAGAAATTCAGCTCTCCCTAGGCCTCGGCACTCGCACTGTGTGCCATGGTGTGCATCAAGATTGCGTGAATGAGGGTACACCTTGGAGATCCCAGAGGAGGTACCCTTTGTATGTGAGATATATGAAAGGCTGTGGAGAAATATGCTCGCACTGCTGATGTCCCCATAGAGATTTTACGCTCCTAATCACTTACTCGTTCCTATGCCTGTGATTGATTAGTAAGTCAAAGGTCAGCAGTGATACTAAAATGTATCTATAAAATAATCTGAAATAAAAATTAATTCAGCAAAGTTAATTGCCTTTTTAAAAAGAAACATTCCATTAGAGAGGTTCAAGATATTTTTGTGTGCCAGATAAATGAAGAACTGGGGAAATTCTTCCGTGAAAAGATATTTTCAGGCTATGTTGAACATGTGAATAATCATGATGATGAACATAATGAATAATTTTACATTTGATCATTTTGTACCTTGGCTCCTGCGGCGGGGGCAGTGGGGGGAACTAATTTAAATTTCCAGTAGAACAAAAGAACGTTAATAAGAGATAATGCTTTTGTGAATTGCTACCAAAATCATTCTGTTAACTTTCAATCCTTTAAAATCCCTGTGTGTACATTTTGTGAAAATTAAGATCGTGTAAAATTCAAATGAACATACTGTGTGTCGACTTCACATAATTCATTGTTAATTTTGTTGTGTTATATTCAATTGTTCCAATAACAAAACTAGCAATGAATTATGTTTTAAAATAAGCTTGCTCTTCATACTTGTTTCAATTATGCGGCAATATTCAGTTGAATTTATTATGACATTGAAGCGCAACTCACCCTTTGGGAATATTAAAAGATTGTTAAGGGTTTGATAGTCAGTTTTGCAGACATAGCTAGCCAGTTTCCTGCTGATCGCTATCTTTTATTCTCCTTAATCAGGCATGAACCTGACCTCTTTATAATGAGGCTCAGGTTTCAAGCAGCAGTCTAATATCGCATTCACTGCATTGAATATCATTGAATGGACTTCTTAATTTTAAAAAAGCTATTCTGACTGTGACCTGCCCTCTTTCATTTGACTCTTCACATGAAAATAATACAGCTCTAGTATTGTGCCATCACTCCCCATCAACCAATTGTTTGTTAAACATTTCTTATTGTAGTGACAGAAGAGATTGGTCAGAATAAATGAAAGGGATAATTCTCTAATTTATAATTATGTGACTGGAATTTCCATGCATGTTCTATGGCCGGAGATTGGTGGAAATTAAGAAAAGGAGTTACCTCCTAATGCCAGTAATTTACAACTTTTAAGCACTGATCTCCTGAAGAAATTAAGAAAATGTGTGTTACCAAGGAACTGAGTGTAAATTTGGAGTTTGGTGAAGAGGGTGAGGTTCCCCCTCCCCCTCTTCGTAGGAGGAACGGTTGAGGACTCTGGGTCTGTACTCGTTGGAGTTTAGAAGGATGAGGGGGGATCTTATTGAAACTTACAAGTTACTGCGAGGCCTGGATTGAGTGGACGTGGAGAGAATGTTTCCACTTGTAGGAAATACTGGAACCAGAGGACACCATCTCAGACTGAAGGGATGATCCTTTAAAACTGAGATGAGGAGGAATTTCTTCAGCCAGAGGGTGGTGAATCTGTGGAACACTTTGCCACAGAAGACTGTGAAGGCCAAGTCACTGAGTGTCTTTAAGACAGAGATAGTTAGATTCTTCACTAGTAACGGGATCAGGGATTATGGGGAGAATGCATGAGAATGGGGATGAGAAAATATCAGCCATGATTGAATGACGGAACAGACTCGATGGGAAGAGTGGCCGAATTCTGCTCCTGTGCCTTATGGTCTTATGGAAGGGGGGGGGGGGGATTTAAAATGTTAACCTTGTTCTGATAAAACCAATCTCTTCAGAAGTGCTTCCTTCCCAGAGATGATAACTCGTTTTTTACTTTACTTCCTATGTTTTAAAAGTAAACTTACCCTATCTTTACCTTACTTGCACATTTTACAATTTGTATATATCCCGCTTTGAGCTAAAACAACCAACTTCAAAGCTTCTCCTGTTGTTGCCTGATCTAAAACTCTTATTGAAGTTCCTTTTTGTTTATTGGTAGATGAATTAAAAAAACAGTGTAAAAAGGAGAACAACTACAGAATTCCAAGGTAGAGCGGGATCTAGTTGCATGGGTGACAAAAAGCTGGTATGCAGGAACGGCACATAATCAAGAAGGCTAATGGAATTCTGTCCTTTATTTTGGGAAGAATTGAACATAAAAGTATGGCTGTCATTCTTCAGTTGTACAGGGAATTGGTGAGACCGCACCTCGAATACAGCTTTAGTCTCTTATTCAAGAAAGGGTGTGAATGTCTTGGAGACAGTTCAGAGGAGGTTTAATCGATTGATAGATTGATTTCCTTATGAGGATAGGTTGGACAGGCTGGGCTTGTTTCCATTGGAGTTTAGAAGAGTGGGGGGTGTTTCATCTTGTCGGTGAGTCCAGATCGAGGAAGCACTAAAGTTAGGGGACACCTTTTAGGACAGAGATGAAGGAAATTATGCAATGTTGGAACCCTCTGCCTCAGAAGGCAGTTGAGGTGGGAGTCATTTTTTAAAGGCAGAGATAGATATATTCTTGTCAGACAAGGGAATCAAAGGTTATCGCATTTAAATGGGAATGTGGAACTTGGAACACATACATATCAGCCATGATCTTCTTGAATTGCAGTGCAGGCTTGAGGGGCCAAATCGTCTACTTCTGCTCCTATTTTGCATGTTTGTGTGAGATGAGGGAACTCCTGTGGCAGCGTTTACACCATTCAGCGCCGACACCCAGGAAAAATATAGATGCCCGAATTTCTTCCAATGCACGACCCAAAATTTCCACCATCTTTTTTTACTTTTGTATCCATGATAAGGAAGTCAGCTGCTGAAACTCTCTGTGCAAGTGGCACCATGAGTCTTCATCCCCTCCAAGCCCAGCCACCCCCTCTGATTTGGTTCTGAATTTAAATAATGAGAGAATAGGGAATCTGACCAAATTCCCACCTGCTTCCTCAATTGGCTCTTCCCCCAGAGACTATTCAGGCTAGAACACAAGAGTGATGCTTTCAAGGAATAGATCTTCTTATGAGGTAGATTTGTTTTTTGAGGAGAGTGCGGGTGAGACTTTTAAAGCTGCCCTTACTCTCGAGTGACCACAGTTCAATTTTCTGGGTGTGTGGGTGATGGGGAATGGTGGAGGTAAGGCAGTAGGATTGCTGTCACACAGTGGGAGCAAACACTGTTGGCCAATATAATATGTGTGTGGTGCTGCAGTCGGAATGAAATCAATCGACCAAATGAAGAAACATTAAAATGAGGGGATTGAATTACAGAGCCAAATAAAAAGACAGAGCCAGCAGAGGAACGCGAAAGATACTAATGTAATTGCAGGGCTGTGAGAGGTTATATAGATTTCACAAGGATCACATACTGGAATAGATTGGCTGGAGGTAAGAAGATAAAAACCTGATTTGAGAGGATTTCTCGTGTCAATACTGGATATAAGTAAGAATGAGAAGAAATACTATAAATTTGGGAGAATGTTAACATGGGAACAAGGCGGGATAGCCAGGAATAGTAAAATTTATTTTGGAAAAGAACTGGGAGTCAATTGAGCTAATACAGAAATGAAAGACCCCCGAGAACACGCTACACAATGCAGATAGCACAAATGTATTTAAAGAAAAGCTGGATGCCTATGATGAGGGAGAAAAGGAGTAGAATTATAGATTAGTGGTTCAAAGAAGGAGACAATCGGCCTCATGCCTGCACCAGCTACTTAGGAGAGCAAGCCAATTAGTGCCATTTCCCTTCTCTTTCTACATAGATCTGATTTTTTTTCCCTTCAAGTATTTCTCCAAATCAGTTTTGAAAGCTACAATTGAAACTGCTCCCACCATCTTTTTATGCAGTGCTTTCCAGGTTACAATATATCAAGCTGTTTTAAAAAAAAAGATTCCTCATATCGTCTCTGGCTCTTTTGCCAAATACCTTAAATTTGTGTCCCCTGGTTACCGAGTCTCTTCCACTGGAAACAATTTCTCCTTATTTTCTCTGTCAAAATGTTTCATGATTTTGAACATCTCTATCAAATCCTGCTTTAATCTTCTTTATTTTAAGGAGAACAACCCCAACTGGGAGATGATGAACTGCGCCCAGGGAGTATCACTTATGGATTGAACATCGTCAGTTGTAGCTGTAGAGGCAGGTTTGTGAATGACAGTCCCTGCCACATTTGGCACTGATGAATAGCATTGCCCGAGATTCTGGTGGGCTCTCTTTTCCACAGTGTGGTCATTTGTTTTGTCCTGTACTTTTTCCACATATTTCCTGACTGCCTGCTTTCAGGCACTCAGGTCAATAGTAAGGTCTCCTCATGCATCAATTCTGAACCTAATTAGCTTGAGGTCTCACGTACAGATGCCCTTATGTCACCGATGGCGGCAACTTATTGGTCCCATGCTGATAGGTAACTGAAGATCATCCCTGGTACCATTCTATTCAATATTTTCTTCATCTTCTCCAAGGCCTTGACATCCTTCCTAAATTGTGGTGCCCAGAATTGAACACAATACCCCAAGCGCGGCCAATGTTTACCATAACTTTCTTACTTAATGTGCCTATGAACAAAGACAATTTGGTAATTATGTTTGCCGGTTGCTTTATCCACAACCTTTTCTGACTGGTTGTCTCCAGTCACTCGGGTCAGCAGCCAGGACTTCCCATTCTTTGACTCTAAACTGATCACCTTGAGGCCTTGCTTACTGACATCCTTGTATAACAGCCAAAACTCCCATGGGAGGGATTCTCCATCCCGCCGCACCCTTTTCTGGTGCGGTGTGCCCTCGCCGGCAGTGGGATTCTCCATCTTGGTGGATAATGGGATTTCCCATTGTGGGCATCCCCACGCTGTCGGGAAATCCGTAGGTATGAGTGAGCTACGGAGAAATGGGAATCCTGTCGATGGAGACACCAGCCCCATATGTTTATTTTAACAGCCTTTTTAACTTGTCTTGCACCTCCTTTAACATTGTACCGTTTGTTTATATTGTCCCTGTAATAAAAAGCATACATCCCCCCATTTTATCAGTTAAGTCCACTATATTGTAAACATTCAGAAAAATGAATTGTATGTAGTCAAATCTTTACTTTTCAGTGAATTCCCTGAATTATCGCAATAATTTGAACACTAACAATTAATATGGACTTCTTGCCAATTACTTTTTGGGTATACTTTGTGAGTGAAAGGAGGCAGACTGCAATATTACTGCAGGAACACTGTGTAGTCTGAGGTGAATCTGGTCTCTGTGCAGCTGCTTCACTGAAGGCCTCACTGCTGGTATGTTTTTCTCTTGCAATGTAAAGGATGCCAGACCCAGAGCTGTGTCTCCCTCATGTTCAGGCATTGGAGAGATTGTAATGGGTGTAGGCACATTATTACTCCCCCCTCCTTGTAACTTACCGTATACAGACTCAAGATGCTGCTAATCTCTGAAGACAGCCGTCCATCTCGGGAGATGATGGACTGCGCCCAGGGAGTATCACTTATGGATTGAACATCGTCAGTTGTAGCTGTAGAGGCAGGTTTGTGAATGACAGTCCCTGCCACATTTGGCACTGATGAAAGCATTGCCCGAGCTTCTGGTGGGCTCTCTTTTCCACAGTGTGGTCATTTGTTTTGTCCTGTGCTTTTTCCACATCTTTCCTGACTGCCTGCTTCCAGGCACTCAGGTCAATAGTAAGGTCTCCTCATGCATCAATTCTGAACCCAATTAGCTTGAGGTCTCACGTACAGATGCCCTTATGTCACCGATGGCGGCAACTTATTGGTCCTATGCTGATAGGAAGCTCATCATTGAGCATGTCTTTGGGAATGCTGCCATCATCCATTTGGTGCACGTTACCCAGCCAACAGACTCACCACTGACTCAAGAAAGCAAGCATGTTGGGATTCCCGTAACAGTGACAATAATAATATTAATAATAATAATCTTTATTAGTGTCACAAGTAGGCTTACATTAACACTACAATGAACTTATTGTGAAAATCCCCCGTCGCTGCACTCCAGCGCCTGTTCGGGTACACTGAGGGAGAATTCACAATGTCCAATTCACCTAACAAGCACGTCTTCCGGGACTTGTGGGAGGAAATTGGAGCACCCGGAGGTAACCTACGCAGATACGGGAAGAACATGCAGACTCCGCACATACAGTGACCCAAGCCGGGAATCGAACCCGGGTCCCTGGTGCTGTGAAGCAATAGTGCTAACCACAGTGCTACTGTGCCACCTGTACTTCCATATTAGGCATTCTATCTTGCCAGGCAATGCCCAATGTTCATCTGAGGCTGCGGAGGTGGAAGCTGTTCTGCTGCTTTTCTTGGATTGCCTAAGTTGTCCATGATTCACTGCTGTGAAGGACGAATGCTGAGAACATAACATGACAGCTACAGCCTGAGCAATCCTGTTGCTAATTTCAGCATTAAGGTACAGGTTACCGATGATTGTTGATCCGAGATTTGTGATGCTGTTGATGACCTCCAGATTGAGGTTGACAACGTTGATGGAAGGTGGATTTTCTTTGTCGTGGCCCATAACGTTGGTATTCCTGTTGCTAATTGTCAGTCCAAAATCCTTGCAGGCCCAGGAGAAGTGATCTCCAAGCTGTTGAAAGTGAACTTCAAGATGGGATGTCAGCACAGTATCATCAGCAAACTCACACGCTGGGACTGTGGTGTTGGTGCTCAGTCTTGCCAAGTTGAACAGCTTAATGTCAGCTCTGGTATGCAGGTGGAAACCCTTATTTGTGTCAGCAATGTATCAATTAGCAGCATGGAGAACAACATGCCAGGGACCTAGGACCAGGACTCAGCCCTGTTTTACCCCACTGATGATCGTGAAAGCATCTGATGTTTTTCCATTGTAACTGATGGAACTGTGTAAGTTCTCATGGAAAAAAGAAATGAGACCAATGGGGCTGAGTGAGCAGCCTATTTTCCTCAGCAGTTTGAATCTGTCTCTAATGATTGAAGTCTTGTTGAGGTCTATGATAGCAATAGAGACTGATCTGCACTGTTCACGGCACTTCTGTAACTGCCAAAGTGAGAAATTCATGTTGACCATCAATATGCCAGTCCTGAAGCTGAACTGAGATGCAGGATTGATGTGTAATGTCAGGGTCTGTAATATGGTCAGTGAAACGTGAGCAAAGACCTTCCCCACAACACATAATAAGGAAAATCAATGGTGATTCTGGTAGTCACTGGGATCCCCTTTGTCTTGAGGCACACATCTTACAAGTTCATGAAAATGTTGGAGCCACGATGTTTTGATATTTTCAGGTGAAATTCCAGTGTTTTCTGGGGCTTTAATAATAATAATTGCTTATTGTTACAAGTAGCCTTCAATGAAGTTTCTGTGACAAGCCCCTAGTCACTACATTCCGGCGCCTGTTCGGGGAGACTGGTACGGGAATTGAACCTGCGCTGCTAGCATTGTTCTGCATTACAAGCCAGCTGTTTAGCCCACTGTGCTAAACCAGCCCCTTATCACCATCAGATGGTCAATGGCCTTGTTGAGCTCAACACGGCTGGGCTCGCTGTCCAGCTCCCCCATGACAAGAACGTTAGGGATGGCTCTCAGCATTTCTTCAGTGACCTGGGGCGGCATTCTCCCCTACCCGGCGTGACGGAGGGTCCCGGCGTAGGGAAGTGGCGCCAACCACTCAGGGGTCAGGCCTCCCCAAAGGTAGGGAATTCTCCCCACCTTTGGGGGCCAGCCCCGCGCCGGAGTGGTTGGCACCAGAAAACTGGCGCAAAAAACCGCCGCACCCGGTAGCGGGGCTGGCTGAAAGGCTTTCGCCTGGTTGGCGCATGCGTCGGCAGTGACGTCAGTGGCAGCTGGCCGCTGACGTCACTGCCGGCGCATGCGCGATGTGGGGTTCTCTTCCGCTTCCGCCATGGCGGAGGCCGTAGCGGCTGCGGAGGAGAAATAGTGCACCCAGGGCACTGGCCCGGAGTCTGAGCGGGGGGCCCCGATCGCGGGCCAGGTCACCGTGGGGGCACCCCCCGGGGTTCGATCGCCCCCGCCCCCCCCACTACCCTGGGGTCCGCTCGCGCCGCTGATCCCACCATTCCAGAGGTGGTTCAAACCTCGGCAGCGCAGAATCACCGCAGGGGCCTCTCCGATTGGGTGGCGGAGAATCTCTGCCACGGCGGGGGCAGGAATTTCGGCGGCCCCAGGCGATTCTCCGACCCTGCTGGAAGTCGGAAAATTTCGCCTCATATTTTCCACTGCACAAAGTTTGAGATAGTGGCCATCTGCCTGAACATCTGGTTGCTAGGTTCAGTGATGACCATCCCAGTCTTTGTCTTCAAGGAAGCTGATTTGGATGCCGCTAGGGTTGTTGCTTTTTTGATTCCTTCATACATCTCTCCAGCATCCCTGGATTCCACAGCAGATTGTACGCTATTGCAGCGTTTCAATCAGTATTTATTGGAGCAGTGTCAATCAGACTGCTGAGACTTGACTCCGGTGGCTCTACAAGCATTTGGTTTTGGGAACTTGCTTGTAGTTTATGAGGGTTTTCCACTTGCTTGCAGTAACCTTTCAGTCCAATAACCCTAAAACCAGTCAGCATTTCGCTGACCTATTTTCCCAAAGTGCAAAGGGCTGCACGACATTCTGGGGGCGGAGGGTGAACAGCCAGCTGTCATGGTGCACATAGGCACCAACGATATAGGTAAAAAACGGGATGAGGTTCGACAAGCTGAATTCAGGGAGTTAGGAGTTAAACTAGAAAGTAGGACCTCAAAGGTAGTAATTTCAGGATTGCTACCAGTGCCACGAGCTAGTCAGAGTAGGAATGTCAGGATAGATAGGATGAATGCGTGGCTCGAGAGATGGTGCAAGGGAGGGATTCAAATTCCTTGGGCATTGGAACTGGTTCTGGGGGAGGTGGGACTAGTGCAAATCGGACAGTCTGTACCTGGGCAGGACTGGAACTGATTGCCTAATGTGTTTGCTAGTGCTCTTGGGAAGGGTTCAAACTAATGTGACATGGGTTGGGAACCAATTCAGGAAGTCGGAGGGAAGTAAAACGGGGCCAGAAACAAAAAGTAGTAAGGGGCAAAGTGTAAGGCAGAGAAGCCATAGTCAAAAATCAAAAAGGGCCACAGCACAGGGTACAATGACTGAGGAGAGTGTGAAAAGGGAGGTGGCCAAGGCAAGATTGAGGGTATGATATCTAATGCGCGCAGTATATGGAACAAGGTAAATGAGCTTGTTGCGCACATTGAAATTGGTCGGTATGATGTGTAGGCATCACAGAGACATGGGAAGATTGCTATCAATGACAATGTGAATGAGTTCCTCTTCGCGCTTTTACCTATCCTATCGCATTTACTCCTTTGTTTTATCTTATTGTGATATATCTCACTTAATCTTTCGAGTTATCAAAGGGAGGACTGAAGGGAATCAGCTATTTCTGATAGGTAAAAGGCCATTTTAATGTAAATATTAAAGTCCAGTCTTTAATACCTATTTTAAAATAAGGATTTCAGTATTCATAACCTTAGGTCATGACAAAACACATAACTTAAACAGAGGCACAAAAATGTGACACATCCACAAACTAATTGAAGATAAAGGCAACATTTTTACTGAAAATATGAACTGACTATTGTTCTAATTTCGACCTTGATCTGATTACTGGTGCAGCTCATTTCTTGATATGAAATCTGTTCATTTGAACAATAGTAATAGAATAGTAATAGTATAACTATTAGTAATAGTAACACAATATGATAGTAATTGTAACACAATATGATAGAATTTACCCTACAGTTTGAGAGGGGCAAGCTGCAATCAGATGTAACGGTATTACAATTAAATAAGGGTAACGACAAAGACATGAGGGAGGAGTTGGCCAGAGTTGATTGGAAAGGGAGCCTAGCAGGAAAGACAGTGGAACAGCAATGTGTTCAGCAGGTGGTTTTTGGGGGTTATTAGGGAGGCACAACAGAAATTCATTCCAAGGAGGAAGAAATATGCTCAGGGGAGGACAAGGCATCCATGGCTGACGAGGGATGTGAAGGCCAGCATAAAGTCTAAAGAAAAAGCATACAAAGTGGAGAGGATGAGTGGGAAACCAGAGGATTGGGAATCCTTTAAAAGCAAGCAGAGGACAATTAAAAAAGCAATACGGGGCGGTGGGGGGGGGGGGGGGGGGGGGGGGGGGGGGGGGGGGGGGGGGGGGGGGGGGGGGGGGGGGGGGGGGGGGGGGGGGGGGGGGGGGGGGGGGGGGGGGGGAGATGAAGTATGAGTGCAAACTAGCTAGTAATATAAAGGAAAATAGGAAGAGATTTTTCTCAATATATAAAAGGTAAGAGAAAGGCAAAAATAGACATTGAACCACTAAAACATGTGGCTGGAGAAGTAATAATAGGAAACAAAGAAATAGCAGACAAACTGAATAGTTACTTTGCATCAGTCTTCACGGTGGAAGACACCAGTGGGATGCCAGAGCTCCAGGAGAACCAGGAGGCAGAGGTGAGTGCAGTGATCATCACTAAGGAGAAGTTTCTGGGGAAACTGAAAGGTCTGAAGGTGGATAAGTCACCTGGACCGGATGGACTACACCCCAGGGTCCTAAAAGGGATAGCTGAGGAAATTGTTGAAGCATTAGTGATGTTCTTTCAGGAATCACTGGAGGCAAGAAGGATTCCAGAGGACTGGAAGGTGGCTGATGTAACACCACTGTTTAAGAAGGGAGGGAGGCAGAAGACAGGAAATTATAGGCCGGTTAGCTTGACTTCAGTCATTGGTAAGATTTTAGAGTCTGTTATTAAAGATGAGATTGCGAAGCACATGGTAAAATAGGACTGAGTCAGCCCGGCTTTGTCAAAGGGAGGTCATGCCTGACAAATCTGTTAGAGTTCTTTGAGGAGGTTACAAAGAAGTTAGACAAGGGAGAACCAACGGACATGATTTATTTAGATTTACAAAAGGCCTTTGACTAGGTGCCGCATAGGAGACTGTTAAATAAATTAAGAGCCCATGGTGTTCAGGGTAAGATCCTGGCATGGATAGAGGATTGGCTGACTGGCAGGAGGCAGAGAGGCAGGGATAAAGGGATCTTTTTCAGGATGTCAGCCGGTGACTAGTGATGTGCCTCAGGGGTCTGTGCTGGGACCACAACTTTTTACATATACATTAATGATCTGGAAGCAGGTACTGAAGGCAATGTTGCTAATTTTGCAGATGAGACAAAGATCTGTAGAGGGACAGGTAGTATTGAGGAAGAAAGGGGGCTGTCGAAGGACTTGGACAAGCTAGGAGAGTGGGCAATGAAGTGGAAATGAAATACAATGTGGAAAAGTGTGTGGTTATGCACTTTGGAAGGAGGAATTTAGGCATAGACTATTTTCAAAATGGGGAACTGCTTAGGAAAGCAGAAGCACAAAGGGACTTGGGAGTCCTTTTTCACGATTCTCTTAAGCTTAATGTGAAGGTTCAATCGGCAGTTAAGAAGGCAAATGAAATAGAACAGTACAGCACAGAACAGGCCCTTCGGCCCTCGATGTTGTGCCGAGCAATGATCACCCTACTCAAGTCAACGTATCCACCCTATACCAGTAACCCAACAACGCCCCCCCCCATTAACCTTATTTTTTAGGACACTAAGGGCAATTTAGCATAGCCAATCCACCTAACCCGCACATCTTTGGACTGTGGGAGGAAACCGGAGCACCCGGAGGAAACCCACGCACACACAGGGAGGACGTGCAGACTCTGCACAGGCAGTGACCCAGCCGTTAGCATTCATGTCAAGAGGGCTGGAATACAAGACCAGGGGTGTACTTCTGAGGCTGTGTAAGGCTCTGATCAGACTCCATTTGGAGTATTGTGAGCAGTTTTGGGCCCCGTATCTAAGGAAGGATGTTCTGGCCTTGGAAAGGGCCCAAAGGAGGTTCACAAGAATGATCCCTGGAATGAAGAACTTGTCGTATGAGGAGTGTTTGCGGACTCTGGGTCTGTACTCGTTGGAGTTTAGAAGGATGAGGGGGGATCTTATTGAAACTTACAGAATACTGCGAGGCCTGGATAGAGTGGATGTGGAGAGGATGTTTCCACTTGTAGGAAAAACTGGAACCAGAGGACACCATCTCAGACTAAAGGGATGATCCTTTAAAACAGAGATGAGGAGGAATTTCTTCATACAAAGGATGGTGAATCTGTGGAACTCTGCCGCAGAAGGTTGTGGAGGCCAAATCACTGAGTGTCATTAAGACAGAAATAGATATGTTCTTGATTAATAAGGGGATCAGGGGTTATGGGGAGAAGGAAGGAGAATGGGGATGAGAAAATATCAGCCATGATTGAATGGCGGAGCGGACTCAATGGGCCAAGTGGCCTAATTCTGCTCCTATGTCTTATGGTCTTATGTTGAAGTCTCCTTGAAGGTATAATCTCCCTTGCTGCTCGGAATTCTGCTTATAAATGTGTCATGTGTCTCAGAGAGTTGATCCTTAATATCTGGAGTGCAGGTGAGTGTTAGGGCAGAAATGCACATGAGGTTAACTGGGCTTGCGCTTGTTGATAAATGCACAGATCAAACAGCAGCTGAAGTAGGCTATTTGGCCCCTTGAGTCTGCTCTGCCATTCAACAAGATCATGGCTGATGTACTTGTGCTTCGAGTGTTAAATTCTCATCTATCCCCAATAACCTTTGATTCCCTTGCCTAAAAATAATCTATCTAACTCTTTAAAATATTCAGTGATCCCGCTTCCACCGCATTCTGAGACTGAGGGCTCCAATGAAATATTTCCTCATCTCTGTCCTATAAGGTTTACCCCTAACTTTAAAACAGTGCCCCCTAGTTCTGTACTCACCCACAAGAGGAAACATCCTTTCCACATTAACCTTGTCAAGACCGTTCAAGATTTTATACACGTCAATAAATTCACCCTTCCTGCTTCCAAGCTCCAGTCAAAACTTGCCCAGCCTATCCAACCTACCCTCATTCCAGGTATAAATCCAGTAAACCTCCAATGCATTTCCATCCTTCCTTAAATAAGGAGATCAAAACGGCACCCAATATTTGAGATGCGGTTTAACCAACGTCCTGTATAACTGAAGCATAACGTTGTTACTTTTATATTCAATTCCTTTTGTCATAAAGGGCAGCATTCCATTAGCCTTGATTACAAGCTGGACCTGTGTACTAACCTTTTGTGACTCGTTCACTTGAACGCCAAGATCCTTCTGCAAATTGGAATTCTGCAGTTGTTTTCCATTTAAGCAATACTCTGCTTTTTTTATTTTACCACATTGTACTCGATCTGCCAGTCATTTGCCCACTCACTCAACCTGAAAGATGTGCTTGTTAGGTGAATTGGACATTCTGAATTCTCCCTCAGTGTATCCGAAGAGGTGCCGGAGTGTGGTGACTAGTGGATTTCCATTGCAGTGTTAATGTAAGCCTACTTGTGACACTAATAAAGATATTATTATTATTATTACCTATCTATATCCGTCTGCAAACACCTTCTGCTTCTTCACTTCATACGTTCCTACCTAACTTTTTATCGTTTGCAAATTTAACTGCTATGCTTTTGCCTCACTCTTCAACTCTTTGATGTAAATAGTAAAAAGTTGAGGCCCCAGCACAGACCCCTGTGGAATTCCACTTGTCACATCCTGCCAATCAGAAAAATACTTATTTATGCGTTGTCTGTTTTCTGCTAGCCAGCCAATCTTCGATCAATGCTACCCTGTTACCCCCCACACTGTGAGCTTCTATTTTTCGCAGTAACCTTTGATGTGGCACCTTAGCAAACAAAATGCCTTCTGGAAATGAAGAGTAAAAAGATCCTCTCAACATTCGGTGGAGAAGTTCAGTCATTGTGAGGAACATGGGCGGGATTCTCTAATCTCGTGGCAGTGTCCACGCCGTCATAAATATCGTGAACGGGCCGACCAGACGACTAATTCTGGCCTATTCTAGCTGCTAATCCCTGCGTGCACATGCGTAGTGACGCCAGCGCCAACCTGTGCATTCGCAGTGCCTTCCTTCAACGCGCCGACCCCAACACAACATGGCGCAGGTCTACAGGGGCCGGCGCGGAAGAAACAAGGTCCCCAGCCAGGGAGGCCGGCCCACCGATTGGTGGGCCCCGATCGCGGGCCAGGCCACATCGGAGGCTCCCCCTGTTGTCAGACCCCCCTGTCCCCAACAAGCCGCCCCCCCGACCCTTCCACGCTGAGTTCCCGCCGGCTGAGAGCAGGTGTGGATGGCGCCGGCGGGACTCGGTATTTTTACAACGGCCGCTCGGCCCATCCCCAGCCGATAATCGGCAGGCCAGCCGTGTAGAGCAGCCCCCTACTGGCGCCGCGCCAACCGCGCCGGCGCCAATGGCACTGATTCCCCGCTCTGCGGAGAATTGTGTGCCGGCGTCGGGGAGGCGTGGCGCGATTCGCGCCGGTCGCGGGGATTCTCCTGCTCGGCCCCAGGCTGAGAGAATCCCGTACCATGTTATTTTGCCGCAAAATCTACTCCATGCTCACATGTTGTCTCTGAGATTTTCCCCGTACAGAAGAACATGTAATGTTTCTCTTCAAGGGACCCACTTTGTGTGAGGCTCGTTTCTTGCAGCACAGCAAGTTCCACCGTGAGCCTGGTAATTACTTGGTCGATCAGTGAGAACAAATTGAATAGTCCCATAAAACATGACGGGCGCAATTCTCCGCACTCACGACGTTGCGGAGAATAGCGGGGGTCGTAAATTTTTACGGCCACGCTAGTCTGACGCCCTCCCCCTATTCTCCCCCCCCCACGCCCGACTCCCGACACGAATCGCTGCCGCCGTTTTTTTACGGCGAGCAGCGATTCTCAGCTGGCCGATGGGCCGAAGTCCAAGCCCTTTACGGCCGTTTTTACGAACGGCAAACACACCTGGTCTGGCCGTTCGTAAAAACGGCCGTAAAGTTCGGATCTTGGCAACCATGGCACCGATTGGCACGGCAGTACCACGGTGACCACCGATCGCGGGCAGCGGGTCCGATTCCCGCGCACTCTTTGTCCTTCCGCCGCCCCGCTGTATCAATTCACGGGGCGGCTGAGGGGCATCCCGGCCCACGCATGCGCGGGTTTCGCGCAAATGCGCGATGACGTCATCCGCGCATGCACGGGTTGGAGTCTTCCAATCCGCGCATGCGCGGCTGACGTCATGTGATGCGTCAGCCGTCGCAAACTCTGGCAAGCGGGCTTAACGAAATTCGTTAAGCCCGCGATGCCGAAGTTCACGGCCGCGGCATGCTAGCCCCGACCGGGGACCAGAATCGGTTCCCGGTCGGGGAGGGGGAGGCTGGCGTCAAACCCGCCCGTTTTTGACGCCAGCCTTACGATTTCTCCCTGTTTGGGAGAATTGCGCCCGTAATTTTTGTGATAGTATTGTTTTAACGGGGCTACAATGTACTTATTCGCACCTTTCACACAATAAACATCACAAAAATTGCTTCACGGGCGCATTATAAAACAGAGTATGACACCCAGCCACATAAGGAGGCATTAGGTCAGATGACCAAAAGCTGGGTCTAAGTTGTAGATTCTGAGGAGAGTCTTCGAGGAAGAAAAGATAGAGATGCATAAGGAAGGAATTCCAGAGATTAGGGTTGTGGTGAAGGTATGGCCACTAATGGAGGAAGCAATGAACATCATGCAACCCAGAATTAGAGGAGCGCAGAAGCCTCACAAACCTCGAAAACAAGAATAAACATTTTCAAATCAAGAAAATTATCTTCCTGGTGCCACTGTAGGTGAGCCCCAAAACATGTCTTAATTCAGTACAGTTACCACTCTGGAGTGTACCGATGTCGTCAATACCTGAACATATAGAGCCGCTCGGTTTTACATCCTGCTTCTGCTGGGCAGAGGAATTTTTAAATCCCTGTACTATCAGAACAAGTTATGAGTATTTATGACGATATTATTACCCTAAAATTACAATGAACTCATTAGAAGATACGAGAAAACATTGGTGGCTGGAAGTAGAAAAAGGAAATCTAAGAAAATGAATGACAATAATGAGATTAATATTTCAAAACAGAGGAAAAACAAATGAAAGCCATTGAAACTTCATGAAGAAAGAGTGCGTCATAACGGCTACTAAATAGCTCCATGTGAGGCTCAACTGAAAAATTGTAAGTGGATATTGCTTACTGCACAAGTGAATTATAACCACAGGGCTGTATATGATTTTAACACAGCGAAGGAAACAGGCACCTGGAGACTGAGGGGAATACTTAATGGATCTGGCCTCAACAGCATCAGTTCCATGTTAATTCTGGGACCCAATGTTCATACAAGGTGGTCGTGTGGCATAGTGGTTGGTCCCTTCTTTGAGCCAGAAGCTCCGGGTTCAAGTCCCTTGGAGCAAGGAAGGTGTCATCGTAACATCAGCCAAACAGGTTGAGTATTTATTTGCAACTCCTTCCAGATACACCATTACAGCCATTATTCATATCGCTGGACTACAATGTGCATGTTGCCATAGCAACTCAGACAGACTCCTTGGGAGCCAGTTAGCTGGGCGACTAGTGTGAATCAGATTGGCGGCAACAGCATGAGGCTTGATCCCTGTTCTGGCTGGGATGGATTCAGACTTTGCCCGAAATTGCTGCTCCCCACAGAATATCTGTTTGAGGTTTTCTCTCCTGCAACAAAGTAAAGTTGGTCCTTGCACCTTTTTAAAAATATTGCAAAATCTCGGCAGAAGGCCAAGGTCCACATGCAGGTCACTACCAGGAATGACCTATACACAGCTCAAATTGGGTCGCCCCGTCTGAGAGTGGCAGTGACAGCTGACATTTCAAACTGAGCAACTGGATTACAGGATTAATTACCCATGACATTTTCTTGAAAGTAAAGAATCCAGAGTTCAATCCAGATGTGTTTGGTATACTGACAAAGTGATTTTCAATGGATCTGACTCTGAACTTTGCCTGGGGCCAGGGTCTCTTGTTGAGCTGGAAATAAAGCAAGACTAACCATATGAAACATAATCACGGCGTGCTGGTAGTCATCGCTTCACTGTAATGGGTTTTTTGTATTAACCATTTCACTAGTGCATTTAAGATTTGAATGAGCTACATTCCACATGGCTGGGAGGACCTATGATTTTGATTGCTATCAAAAATTAATTTACTTCATTTAATTCCATATGCATTCCATACGTATTGCTCCATAGGTGACCAAAACCTATACTGTTGCCCTTTCTTCCTATTTTGATGCATAATGTCCCAACCCCTGGGCTAGTGTGCAGTCAATTCCAGCACCATTTGACCCAGACACACAACACAGTGAAATTCAATTTTATTTAAAATACCCAAGGTCCTTGGTTGAGCCCAATAAACTAAAGTCACCAGGTTTGTAACTTTAAAATAAAAGTTATTATTATGTACAGTAATACAATGAAAGGGATGCAAAATGTAATCGACTATCTACTCTACTACCGCTTTTTAAACAGTCCTTCCAAACGTATCCCACTCTCGACACAAACACACAGACCGATACCATGGAGGGGAAAGGGTGGTGGAAACGGAAAGAAAAATAGAAATGAAATTAAATGGATAATGTTCTTTGATGTACTGGGATAACTTCCAGTCAATGACTTTCTGACGTTCTGGTTGTCAGTTAATCCAAAGCTGGTTCTTAAGATCCACCCAGTGCCGAAGAATCTGGTTTCTCCTCTCCAAAGTACAAAACCTGGGAACACAGTGTCCTGGCATGCTGGTTGTTTCACTTTCAGTCTGTTGCTGAAAGGCACATCCTGATTATGGGTCCATGAACTAAAAAAAATGGAAACAAAGGAAATAACTCTGGGGCTGTGAGGCTTGCCTTTTGTGTCCAACACCACCTCTTTGAATAAAAATGCTTCCCCAAGCCTTTCACTTCCACCGGCTGCGACTGGGAGCTTACTTTCAGCTGAGGGCTTCCTCCTTGGTGAGGCAGTCAATACACCATTACAAAAATGCCAACCTGTTAAATGCTGCTTATTGGGACATTTGAACAGTTAAATATGCTTCCTCTTTCTGGTAAGAAGCTTGTCAGAATCCAGTCCGGCTGTCAGTAAAATTCCCCAATGATGGGATGTAAAACCATAGAAAACTTAATCACAGAAGCGGGCCATTCAGCCCATTGTGTCCATGCTGACCCAAAGGCACCCAGGTGCCCTTTCTAATCCCATCTTCATGCCCACTTTCCATTGCCCTGCAGATTACAGCATTTAAGGTGCAGATCCAGATACCTCTGAAAAGTGTTTTGGTCTCTGTTTCCACCACCAACTCAGGCAGTGGATTCAAGACACCCACCACCTTCTGTGTAAATAGATTTTCCTCATGTCCCCTCTAATCCGACTGCCGCGTATGAATCTATGATCCCTGGTTTTTGAACTATCTGCCAAGAGAACCAGGTTCCTCCTGTCTCCTCTATGTCTTTCCCCCATACATGACCGGGGAGCCGATCTGACATGGTTTTCCGGATTTTACTGCCCTGCTCCCCCAACCCCCTCCTTGTGCAAGATGGAACAATTCTCATCCTGAGGCGAGCCATCAGACAGTCCACATGCCCTGGATATCACACTATTGTGAAACCAACAACAGCCCTTGGGTAAGTATTTTTTTAAATGCATGTTTGCCGACTTCTGGTGAAACAGAACCCGAGCCGACAACTTTTACATTGGAAGTTGAACAACTTGATCACCAGCGTCATCTAAATTTTGGTAAAGTTATCTTTTAGTTTTATTTTCTTTAGGCTGCTCACTTTTGACAATTATTGAAAAGAAATAGCAGCCCTACTGCTGAGGTTTGCTGGTGTTCCATATTATCCATTGGTATTATTTTCCAATGCTAATTGAGCATTCCATTTGAGTTTAAGGTCTATTGAGATTTCAATTAAAAAAATAAATAGCCTGCTTAAACAGAATGGCCATTAAACAATGCTGTTTGAAATCAGCTTTAGTGTAAACTCCAGAAGGGCTGATAAATTCGCAACAGTTGCCAAACTTGACTTGTTGGTGTTTTATGGATGTTTATTTTTACCCGGAACACTACAATCTCGTTGCTTGAGCTTCAGGTATTTTGCTGATCTTTGCTATATGGCTCAGAGGCAGCGACAGTGTTTGCAATGTTTGTGCTCAGCTGAAATGATTCATTAGTTGTTCGCACTCAGGGTGAGGGAGCATCAGACACAGCCGTCCATTAAAATGCAGCAGAGACAGATGGTTCCATAGCCGCAGTCATTTCTCAATCAGATCAGCTAGGTCCAAGCATCGTCAGTTTCCTTCTTGAAGACCAAGGTGCAAAGATTGAAAAAGAAACTGGGACGAGGGAAATTTGCCATTATGCTTGGGGGTGCAGCTATAATATTGTGTTTGGCTGCTGGCCTCGGAAAGCAGTACAAGTGGCCTGCCGATTTTGCTGAGATATAAAAACAAATGTAAATCATTTACACCCTAATTTCCTGGAATGCTAGACCAGAATGGTGTAATTTGCTGTCGACGTGCCGTTTTACAGAGAATTCATACTAATTCTGTGCCACATGGTATGACACTGCTCATGTTACAAAGCAATGGATTCCGCAATTGGACATAAACAACCAAGAGTTGGGATATGGGGCGCGATTTAACCACTGCGTTAGGCCTAACGTGGATCTGGGCACGCCAGGTAAATAGAGGGAATGTGATGATATGCATCACTGTAGATACACAAGGGGTTAATGTAAGTACACGTAGATTAGCTAGCACTAGAGGGAGCACCAGAGATATGACACACAGACGCTCAACCAATAGGTCAGTAAGATAGGACACGACCAATGGGCATTCACGATACACACAGAGGTGACGCTACCACAGGGGGGCATTACACCAACCCATATATAAAGGACACAGCACACATGATCTTCCTCTTTCCAGTGGAGACACTCAGTGAGTACAGACACAGGGTTGATTCAACATCACACCCACCACGTGGATTGTTGCAGACTGGTTCGTCAGTCTGAGTAGCTATGGAAGGATTAACAGTAGAGGCGAATCTGAGTAGGAGAATTGTAAATAGTTTAATAAACGTGTTGAAGTTATCTCCATGTCTCAACCTTCCTTTGTCAGAGTGAACATCCAGGAAGCAGCTTATGCTTACGGCAAGAGCATAAGAAGATAGGAAAGTCCAAAATTGAGTGTCATACCGAGCACGAACCAGTTTGCAATTCACCCGGCCCGCTTCCAAAGGCGAGTTCCGAATCTTGCCCAAAAATAGTGGGGACATTAGTAACCCTCATTTGCAATCATTTGACTCTCAGTAGCAAGATCAAAGTCGAATGCGGGGGCCTCCCGGGAATTTCCCGACTCCTCAGATGGAAGACACGCACATGGGCATTGTTTAGTACTCCTTTTTAAAAATGTTAACAGGTGCAATGGCAGCTGAGGGGAAGTGAGGAGGTGAGTAATGATTTCCAATATCTGGCATGCAGCTCAAGGGCACCACAGCTGCTGGCCCAGTGCTCGGGTGGCAGTGTGGGGGCGGGAGGGGGGGGACTGGCCGACCCCTCAGAGGAGTTGGGCGGAGACCCCTCAGGAGTGTTGTGCTTGGTTGGGGGCTGAAGAGTTCCAGGTAGGGGGTCGCCCCAGGCAAGATGGGTGAGGGGCTTTGCATCTGCCAGGCCTTTGATTTGATTTGATTTATTGCCACATGTACTGAAGTACAGTGAAAAATACTTTTCTGCAGCCGAGGGAACATACACAGTACATACATAGTGGACAAAAAAAAGAATAATCAACAGAGTAAATTGACAAATGGTACACAGACAAACAGTGATTGGTTACAATGGGGAGCAAGGGGCCAAACATAGCAAAAATATGAGCAAGAGCAGCATAGGGCGTCATGAATAGTGTTCTTACAGGGAACAGATCAGTCCGAGGGGGAAACGTTGAGGAGTCTAGTAGCTGTGGGAAAGAAGCTGTTCCTATGTCTGGATGTGCGGGTCTTCAGACTTTTGCCTGATGGAAGGGTCTGGAAGAAGGCAAAGCCTGGGCGGGAGGGATTTCTGATAATGCTGTCTGCCTTCCTGAGGCAGCGGGAGGTGTAGATAGAATCAATATGGGGGTGCAAGCTTGTGTGATGTGTTGGGCTGAGTTCACCACATTCTGCAGTTTCTTGTGACCTTGGACTGAGCAGTTGCCATACCAGGCTGTGATGCAGACGGATAGGATGCTCTCTATCGCACATCTGTAGAAGTTTGTGAGAGTCGATGCAGACATGTCAAATTTCTTTAGCTTCCGTAGGAGGTAGAGACGTTGGGCTTTCTTGACTGTTGCATCAACGTGAGTGGACCAGGACAGACTGTTGGTGATAGTGACACCCAGGAACTTAAAGCTATTGACCATCTCCACTTTGGAGCCATTGATGCAGACAGGTGTGTGTGTGTCGTGCTACGCTTCCTGAAGTCGATGATTCGTTCCTTGGTCTTTCTAACATTTTCAGTACCGGGAGTGGTTGTCCTCAGTTTTCAGTACACCATACAACCAAGTGATTTGTCTCCCTTCTAGAGTCTGATTCGTCGTTGTTTGAGATACGACCCACCACTGTCATATCATCAGCAAACTTATAGATTGAGTTGGAGTTAAATCTTGCCACACATTCATGTGTGTACAGGGAGTACAGTAGAGGACTGAGCACACATCCTTGCAGGGCCCCGGTGTTGAGGACTATTGTGGAAGAGATGCTGTTGTCTATCCTGACAGATTGCAGTCTGGTGGTGAGGAAGTCAAGGATCCAGCTGCACGGGGACGAGTCAAGCCTAAGATTGCAGAGTTTGGTTATAAGTCTCGCCGGGATAATGGTGTTGAAGGCGGATCTGTAGTCTATGAACAGTAGCCTCACGTTGGTGTCCTTGTTGTCAAGCCATCTTTAAATATTGTCGAGACCCATAACAGGAGGAGGCACAGCTTCAGCCTTTTTGTCCTACTAAATACTTCCAGGACAGAGCCTTGCTGTGGCTTCAATGCTGAAAGTCAATTTCACTAAGTTTGACTGTGACCAGCCTCGAGCTTCACAGCTGAAAGCGATTGCAAATGATGAATTAGTCTTGTTAGTTGTGAGAACACCTCACAGCTGCAGGTTGTGTTTGCTGCTTGCTCCTGCTGGTGGCTGCAAAAGGCTGGAGGCTGCTGTTTCCTTCCTTTTCGTGGTTGGAAAGAAGGAGAATTTTTTCTAAGCTTCTTGGAACACCTGGTTAAGGGAAATGTTTGAACCCAAAAGGCAATCGGTTTGAAGCAATGAGGTGCTGCAGGACCTGGTGCCAACATCGTTCCAAATGGACCACCTGATGATGCTGTTGAAGAAATGCTTTCGCAGCTTGCTGATGCTTTTGTTGCTAGTGTAGTGAGTGCTGTATATAACTGGCCATGGGTTAAACACAGTGGAAGACAAGGATGCTCAACTGCACCTTGAGCACCAGTGGATGCCAGGATTTGGTTCTGGTGAGATTGGGCCGTGTTGGAGAGCCTGCACAGCTGCAGTTCCTGGACGGCGAATGGCACTGATACGTGGAACAAGTAACACATTGATGGATATATAATTTCTATAACAAAGTTCTGGACATGGTAACACATTCTCAGGTTTATCCTCTGTTTCTGTGGAGGAACACGTGAGGGGTGATACCGTTGTTCATTTTTTTGTGACAATGAGCTAATACAGCTTTATATTGGTACCAATATGGAACGGTGACATTTCTTTGTTGTTTAATGGTTAGTGTGAGATGTGGAATGTTACATAGTTGATTTTCAAATCTTTGTTACTGCTGACCATTTGATAAACAAAATATTCTCAACTCTCAAGTTACTCCTGCAGAGTACATGTGCCATGTCTCAGGGGATGATTAGTGCATAGCATTTCAAGGCAACTTTGAAGGCTGAATAGAGTGCCTGAACTCTCAGAGCATCAGCACCATAGAGGTAGCTGGCAGCAATCAAACACTAAAGAGCTGGGCTTCAGCACTGTGCATGTACTCGCAGCCAAAGGGTAATTGTGTGGTTCAGGGGAGGGAACCTGAGTACAGTCTCCCTAATGTTTCTGGCAGAGGCGTGGGGACTGGGGGCTCCAGATGTAGCTGGGAGTGAGTGTGCAGAGCATGGTTTGCCAACACATCTGGCTCGCCGGATGGTACTCTGAAAGAAGACAGGAGAATCATGGTAAGGGTGGGGGGGGGGGGGGGGGGGGGAGGGGGGGGGGGGGCTTGTAGGATTTGACACTCCCAGGATGGAAGCCCTAACAGATTGTCAGTCTGTCTCCTTCTCCAATTCCTTACAGATACCAAAATGGATGGTGAGTCGTTCTTGCCGACTGTCATCACGTTGCTGGTGGAAGGTCAGGCAGCCAGACGCTGGAGAAGGCAGCTACAAAGATATGGTTTCTATACCACCGCATGTGCAGGGGACTGCTGCACATCCTGAAGAACCGGCCACCCATGAGGCTGAGAACGAACACAGAGGGAGAGACCAGTGATGGCCCAAGGTATACAGGCATTGGTCTTTCAATGAGATGGCTGACAGCATGTGCCACAGAAGACTCAGTCTCGGAATGGGATAGTGCGGCACCTGTGCCACGTCCTCGCAGACTTGTCACCCTGTGGAGGAGGACAACCACTCCCGGTGGCCGTAATGGTCACCGCAACCCTCAACATTATGGCACCAGTTCATTCCAGGGCTCGAGTGGGGACTGGTGTGGCATTTCACAATCTAAAGCCCACAGGTGCATTCAGGAGGTAATGAATGCCCTGTAAGCCCAGGCATCGGAGTTTATGACCTTCAAACTGGACCAGGCGCACCAAAATGCCTGGGCTGCAGGATTCTCAGCTATTGACTGGATGCCCCAGGTTCAGGGGGCAATAGATGGCACGCATGTCATCCTCTGCGCACTGGGGTATCAGGGAGTGCCCTTTATAAACAGAAATGGGTTCCACTCCCTGATTGTGTGTGACCACCACTTCTGTATCATGCACATGTGTACCCGCTACTCAGGGAGCGTGCATGACCGCTACATCCTGGGGCACTCGGAGATCCCCGGCGACTTCAAGACCAGGCCAGGATGGCGGGTTGGCTCCTGAGGGACAAGGGATGCCCAGTGAGGTCTTGGCTGATGACACCAGTGCGGAGGCCTGAGACTGAGGCAGAGATCCATCATAATGAGGTCCATGCTGCCATTCATGGTGTTATTGAGCAATACATCGTACTGCTGAAACTGTGGTTCTGATGCCTGGACAGCTCTGGTGGTGCACTGTAGTACACCCAGAGGGTCCCTGCTTTATGGTGGTCTGCTGTGCCCTCCACAACCTGGCACAGCAGCGGGACGAAATGCCAGAGGAGGAAGAGTATGGACATGCGGCCTCATCTGAGGAGAAGGAGCAGGACCACGAAGAGCTGGAGGACAAATCCGGGAAGGGTCCAGAGGAGATGCCGGAGGGTGGAAGACAGGGTGTGGTGAGCGTCCAACATGCCCAGATGATCAGGGAATCCTCAGATGCACCAGATTCTCATACGCGAGGCTATGTCCGTCAGCTCAACCTCTTTCCCCTTCCCCACACATTTCCCTCGTTCCCTGCCAATTCACCCTGAATTCCCCCCAATCCCGCCCCCCCCACCCGATTCCCCACTCCCACATCACACCGCTGCCTCTCTGACCACCCTATTCCACTGTCCAAAAGCCTGTGTAACATCACCCTAGGGTGATGGGCCTGTGTGGGCGCTGTCAGCGGGCCAGTATACAAGGCCAAAGTCTGACTCCTGTCAGTCTTCTGACAGCACGCTCACACCCACCCTCTGAACAGGGTCTACATCTGAGGCATTTGATCTTGGACCACTGTGCTTGAAGCGGGTTGGAGGGGTGCAGCAGGCAGGCCCGCTGTGAAGATTAACATGACGAAGGCTTCACATGTATCAGGTGTAAAATGTTTTAATGGTGAACATTGGACATTTCCATTCCCAATAGCTACAGATTGTGACACCCCCACACCCAGTGCCCACTCAGTGATCCTCAAACTTCTTGATCTTACATGGCCTACTGCTACGTTTGGGTATGACCCCAGGATGCACATCGGAGGTGGAAGCAGCCTGCTGCTTTTCACATCCTGTGGCCTTTGATGCCCTGGGCTGATGTCCTCAAGAAAGCCTGGAGCCAAAGTGACAGGGTCACGCTCTGCAATTCGCTGGCAATGACCCTCAGCGACTAGGACTTGATGTTGAGGGCCTCAGCCATGGCCCTCAGCTGTTACAGACTGAACCATGCCTTGGACACCACCACTCAAGACGCTGACCATGTGCTCCAAGCTTTCCACTGCGTTTGCGACCCTATCAGTGTTGGTCGGTGTCACGCAATGTCCATCATCTCCTGCACCCTTCGTCTTTGGGACTCCTCCAACCAACTATGGACTTGCTGGAATGTCATAGTCATCCCAGCCTGGTCCGAACATCTGCAACAGCTCTGGGAGAACTTTATCCGGAGGCTCATGATCTGAATGGGATTCAATTGAGTCCTGGGATCCAGCAGAGCTCTGACAGCTGAATCCCTTGGGTGTTCCTCACTCCACCTGATGGGCATCAGCAACTGTGTGATGCGCACCAGATTGTGCCTCAGAAGTCTGTCCACTAATGTTGCCCACTGAGGTGTGTGTTTCTGCGTTTGTGGAACGTGGGGATGAGAGCTGTGACACCTTGATGGTGGTCTCCTCGGAGCTCCCCTCTGAGATGGTCTCCTGGGTGGTGAGGGGGAGCGGCACCAGATGGCCCGGCCCCTTCAGATGGAGATCCATACCCGGGATCAGCCTAGTGGACCTTCCCTGGACTGCCTCCAAAGCTGTATATCTTTCCTTAGATAAGGGGACCAAAACTGTTCACAGTATTTCAGGTATGGTCTAACTATTCCATTGTATAGTTTTAGCTATTTCCCTATTTTTATACCCCATTCCCAATGGAATAAAGGCTACTTTCCATTTGCCTTCCCTATTACCTTCTGAACATTCATGCTATCTTGTGGTGACAAATGCCAATATCATTTGTAGCAAGTTGGTTGCTAACGTGTTGAATGTTCAGCATGGCACATTGTCACAAGATGGGTAGTTTCCATATACAAAGAACAAGGAAAAGTACAGCACAGGAACAAGCCCTTCGGCCCTCCAATCCTGTGCCGACCATGCTGCCCGTCTTCTGCACTTCCGGGGTCCGTATCCCTCTATTCCCATCCTATTCATGTATTTGTCAAGATGCCCCTTAAACGTCATGATCGTCCCTGCTTCCACCACGTCCTCCGGCAGCGAGTTCCAGACACCCACTACCCTCTGTGTAAAAATCTTGCTTCGTACATCTCCTCAAAACCTTGCCCCTTGCACATTAAACCTATGCCCCCTAGTAATTGACCCCTGTACCTTAGGGAAAAGCCTCTGACTATCCACTCTGTCTATGCCCCCCATAATTTTGTAGACCTCTATCAGGTCACCCCTCAACCTCCATCGTTCCAGTGAGAACAAACCAAGTTTATTCAACCGCTCCTCATAGCTAATGCCCTCCATATCATGCAACATCCTGGTAAATCTCTTCTGCACCCTCTCTAAAGCCTCCGCATCCTTCAGCTAGTGTCGCAACCAGAATTGAGCACTATACTCTAAGTGTGGCCTAACTAAAATTCTATACAGCTGCAACATGACTTGCCAATTTTTATACTCAATGCCCTGGCCAATGAAGGCAAGCATGCCGTATGCCTTCTTGACTACCTTCTCCACCTGTGTTGCCCCTTTCAGTGACCTGTGGACCTGTACACCTAGATCTCTCTGACTGTCAATACTCTTGAGGATTCTACCATTCACTGTATATTCCCGACCTGCATTAGACCTTACAAAATGCATTACCTCACATTTGTCCAGATTTGTCCAAATCATTTATATATACTACGAACAGCAAAGGTCCCAGCATGGATCCCTGTGGAACACCACTAGTCACAGCCCTCCATTCAGAAAAGCACCCTTCCATTGCTACTCTCTGCCTTCTGTGACCTAGCCAGTTCTGTATCCATCTTGTCAGCTCACCTCTGATCCCATGTGACTTCACCTTTTGTACCAGTCTGCCATGAGGGACCTTGTCAAAGGCCTTACTGAAGTCCATTTAGATGACATCCACTGCCCTACCTGCATCAACCATCTTTGTGACCTCCTCGAAAATCTCTATCAAGTTAGTGAGACACGATCTCCCCTTCACAAAACCGTGCTGCCTCTTGCTAATACGTCCATTTGCTTACAAATGGGAATAGATCCTGTCTCGAAGAATTCTCTCCAGAAATTTCCCTACTACTGACGCAAGGCTCACCGGCCTGTAGTTCCCTGGATTATCCTTGCTACCCTTCTTAAACAAAGGAATAACATTGACTATTCTCCAGTCCTCTGGGACATCACCTGAAGACAGTGAGGATCCAAAGATTTCTGTCAAGGCCTCAGCAATTTCCTCTCTAGTCTCCTTCAGTATTCTGGGGTAGATCCCATCAGGCCTTGGGGACTTATCTTCCTTCATATTTTTCAAGATGCTCAACACCTCGTCGTTTTGGATCTCAATGTGACCCAGGCTATCTACGCACCCTTCTCCAGACTCAACATCCACCAATTCCTTCTCTTTGGTAAATAATGATGCAAAGTATTAATTTAGTACCATGCCTATTTCCTCTGGCTCCACACATAGATTCCCTCGCCTGTCCTTCAGTGGGCCAATCCTTTCCTGGCTTCCTTCTTGTTTTTATGTACGTGTAAAAAGCCTTGGGATTTTCCTTAACCCTATTTGCCAATTACTTTTCGTGACCCCTTTTAGCCCTCCTGACTCTTTCCTTAAGTTCCTTCCTACTTTCCTTATATTCCACACAGGCTTTGTCTGTTCCCAGCCTTCTACCCCTGACAAATGCCTCCTTTTTGTTTTTAACAAGGCCGACAATATCTCTCGTTATCCAAAGTTCCCGACATTTTCCGTATTTATCCTTCTTCCACACAGGAACATGCCGGTCCTGAATTCCTTTCAACTGACATTTGAAAGCCTCCCACATGTCAGATGTTGATTTACCCTCAAACATCTGTCCCCAATCTAGGTTCTTCAGTTCCTGCCTAATATTGTTATAATTAGCCTTCCCCCAATTTAGCACATTCGCCCTAGGACCACTCTTACCTTTGTCCACCAGCACTTTAAAACTTACTGAATTGTGGTCACTGTTCTCGAAATGCTCCCTTACTGAAACTTCTACCACCTTGCCGGGCTCATTCCCCAATACCAGGTCCAGTATAGCCCCTTCCCTAGTTGAACTATCTACATGTTGTTTTAAGAAGTCCTCCTGGATGCTCCTTACAAATTCTGCTCCGTCCAAGCCCCAAGCACTAAGTGAGTCCCAGTCAATATTGGGGAAGTTAAAGTCTCCCATCACAACAACCCTGTTGCTTTTACTCCTTTCCAAAATCTGTCTGCCTATCTGCTCCTGTATATCCTGCTGGCTGTTGGGTGGCCTGTAGTAAACTCCCAACATTGTGACTGCACCCTTCTTATTCCTGATCTGTACCCATATAGCCTTGCTGCCCTCTGAGGTGCCGCCCCGCAGTACAGCTGTGATATTCTCCCTAACCAGTAGCACAACTCCGCCACCCCTTTTACATCCCCCTCTATCCCATCTGAAACATCTAAATACTGGAACGTTTATCTCCCAAACCTGTCATTCCCTCAACCAGGTCTCTGTAATGGCAACAACATCATAGTACCGAGTACTAATCCAAGCTCTAGGTTCATCTGCCTTACCTGTTATACTTCTTGCATTAAAACATATGCACTTCAGGCCACTAGTCCTGCTGTTTTCAGCAACATCTCCCTGTCTGCTCTTCCTCAGAGCCATATTGGCCCTATTCCCTAGTTCTCCCTCAATGTTTTCACCTTCTGACCTATTAGGTCTGACCCACCCCCCTGCCATACTAGTTTAAAGCCTCCCGTGTGACACTAGCAAACCTCGCGGCCAGGATATTTATGCCTCTCCAGTTTAGATGCAACCCGTCCTTCTTATACAGGCCACACCTGTCCCGGAAGAGCTCCCAGTGGTCCAGATAATGGAAACCCTCCCTCCTACACCAGCTGTTTAGCCACATGTTTAGCTGCTCCATCTTCCTATTTCTAGCCTCACTGGCACATGGCACAGGGAGTAATCCCAAGATTAAAACCCTAGAGGTCCTGTCTTTTAACTTTCTGTCTAGCTCCCTTAACTCTTGCTGCAGGACCTCATGCCACTTCCTGCCTATATCATTAGTGCCAATATGTACAACGACCTCTGCCTGTTTGCTCTCCCCCTTCAGGATGCCCGCTACCCTTTCGGAGACATCCTGGACCCTGGCACCAATGAGGCAAATACCATCCTGGAGTCTCTCTCACATCCACAGAAGCGCTTATCTGTGCCCCTGACGATAGAATCCCCTATGACTATTGCTCTTCTGCGCTTTGGCCCTCCCAGCTGAACATCAAAGCCAGCCGTGGTGCCACTGCTCTGGCTGCTGCTGTTTTCCCCTGATAGGATATTCTCCCCAACATTATCCAAAGCGGTATACCTGTTCGAGAGGGGGACAACCACAGGGGATTCCTGCACTGACTGCCTGCCCTTTCTGGTGGTCACCCATCTCTCTGCCTGCACCTTGGATGTGACCACATCTCTATAACTCCTATCTATAATGTTTTCTGCCACCTGCATGCTCCTAAGTGCATCCAATTGCTGCTCCAACCAAACCACATGGTCTGTGAGGAGCTGCCAATGGTTACACTTGCTGTAGGTGTAGTCGACTGGAACGCTGGAAGGGTCACACATATGCCGCATCTCACAGTTGGAGCACTGCACCCCTCTGAGTGACATTTGAGCACTAATTAATTAATTCAAAATAAACACTTGAGTTATTGTTAGATTGAGTTACAATTAACTGTATGGCCCTGACGCTAGATGATTTTTACTGTAAAATTAAATGCTAATTACCAATCTCTGCCCTCAGGTTTACTCCCTATCTAGTTAATCAATTAGATTTTTTTTGCAATATTATTTATTTTCAAATTTAACAGATTCCCAACCAGCCAATCAGGTCACAGCTTTACTATGATGTCACTGACAGTTCACCCCCCCCCCCCTCCCCACACACACAATTTGAAAAGGTAATAAAAATAAAAATCACTTACTTTCCCTGGATGCTCTCTGGTTCTCTTCCTGAAGATTAACAGTTACAAGCCAGAATAAAGAGAATAAAATGGCATGGAAAAAGCACCTTCTCCCACTCTGCACCGAATTACCTCACTGCACCAAATTACCAAGTTCTAATTCCTACTCTGGATGTGTCTCACTCACTCAGGCTGCCTCCTTCACCTGCGCAAAGCTTACTGAGTGCGCTTTCTGTCTGTCTTTTATACAGAACTCAGCTCGCCAGGGTAACTCACACTACGTAAGTTCAAACAGAAGAATACAATGTACACCCTTGTGCCACTAAGCAGGCTTCAGGTGACTGACAGATAAATGCCTCTCAGCAATTAGGATGGGGGCAGCTTCAGCCAATCATACACTAAATCTACACACTGCACTTTTAACTGAAAAACAGCAAAATTAGATTTACCCCATACCTTTCCTGATTACCTCACTGCACTAGATTACCAAGTTCTAATTCCCACTCTGGATGTGTCTCACTCACTCAGGCTGTGTCTCCTTCACCTGTGCAAAGTAACTGAGTGTGCTTTCTGTCTGTCTTTTATACAGAACTCAGCTAACCAGGGTGACTCACACTACTTAAGCTTCAAACAGAAGACTACAATGTACACCCTTGTGCCACTAAGCAGGCTTTAAGTGACTGACAGATAACTGCCTCTCAGCAATGTATTAAACAAAGCAGAAAAGAATACTTATGCATTTCCAATCTCTGATTTTGCAATTCTGGCATATTTGGATTCATGTTACTCCTTAGCTCGGGAACTGCTGGTCAGGTTCAATTTTCAATGTTATTTTCTGCCTCATATTTGAGTAGATTCCTGCCATTTGGAAAAAGTGCCCGAAGAGCTTGGCTGCGGAGATGACGGGGGCAGTGCAATCCCAAAATATGAGGAGGCACAAGCTCTTATGAGATGCAGTTTTCCATGAAAGAGGAGAATGTGCTGGTGGGAACAAAATCAAGTAATTGTTCAGAATGGCACAAAGAAATTTGTATGAAACAGTTTATTTACATCCAGAAGATTTGGAAGCTCTGTTGCAGTAAATGCACCAAAGCAGGACGGCCTTATTTGTGGTTAAGCCAACCTGCTAGTAAATACACAAGTGCTAGGGAGGTTATCATGAGTTAATGCAGGAATCTAGGTCCTTGACCACAAATTATGAAAATGCTCAGGAGTAAATTAATTATACATTTAATTTATTGGTGACACCAATTCAATGTGAGTGACTGTTAAGTAGCAATGTGACATCTGGGGCAGATTTCCCCATTCCTAAGATTAGGTGTTGACCCTGGAGCAGGATTCGTGGACTTCTGCGACAGCATAACTGCCGCCGTACCTGAGCCAGCAACCTCGGACACATCCATACCTATCCTCACAGCTTCAGAAGTCAGATCAGCCTGCTTGGAAGTGAAGCCTCTGAAAGCAACAGATCCTAAAGGAGTCCTTGGTCATGCAGTCAGATCCCATGCAGAACAATTGGCGTGTGTGTTCGCAGACATCTTCAAACTCTCCCTACACCATTCCCACCTGCTTCAAGAAGACCACAATCATACCGGTACCAAAGAAGAACCAGGCAACATACGTCAATAACTATCATCCGGTGGCCTTGACATCAATCATTATGAAATGCTTCAAGAGGTTGGTCATGAAGCACATCAACTCTATACTCCCAGAATGCCTAGGTCCACTGTAATTCGCATACCACCATGACCGGTCCAGAGCAGATGCCATCTCCCTGTCCATACATTCACCCCTGAAGCAACTCAACAACTCCTACGTCAGACTCCTATTCATAGACTGCAGCTTGGCCTTCAACACCATAATCCAAGCCAAAGTCAAATCAAAACTCCAAAACCCAGGACTCGGTTCCTCCCTCTGCAACTGTATCCTCGACTTCATGACCCATAGACCACAATCAGTAAGGTTAAACAGTAACATGTCCTCCACAATAGTCCTCAATAATGGGGTCTGCAAAGGCTGCGTACTTAGCCTCGACAGGTTTGCTGATGACACGACTGTCATGGGTCAGATCTCAAACGACAATCAGTCAGACTGCAGGAGGGAGATAGAGAATCTAGTGGTGTGGTGTAACATCAACAATCTCTCCCTCAACATCAACAAAACTAAAGAGTTGGTCATTGACTTCAGGAAGTGAAGCATCATACACAACCCTGTCTGCATCGATGGTGCCGAGGTGGAGATGGTTGACAGCTTCAAATTCCTAAGTGTGCACATCTCCAGAAATCTGTCCTGGTCCACCCACTTTGACGCTACAACCAAGAAAGCACAACAGCGCCTCTGCTTCATCAGGAAACTAAGGAAATTCGGCAGGTCCACATTAACTCTTACCAGTTTTTACAGATGCACCATAGAAAGTATCCTATCTGGCTTCATTGCAGCCTGGTATTCCAATTGCTCTGTCTAAGACTGCAAGAAACTTCTGAGAGTCGCGAACATTGCTCAGTCCATTAAGTGGAACCGCCTCCCATCCATTGACTCTGTTTACACCTCCCGTTGCCTTGGCAAAGGCAGTATAATCTTACCCAGGTTATTCTCTCTTCCAACCTCTTCCATCAGGTAGGAGATACAAAAGTATGCGAACAGGCACTGACATGTTCAAAAACAGCTTCTTCCCCGCTGTTGGACTGTACTGATCTCTCTACACACGTGTTCTTTACTGAGTAGTACTACACTCCATGTGCTTCACCCCATGTCTGTGTCTATGTATTTATATTGAGTATTTATTGCATGTCCTATGTTTTTTCATGTATGGAACGATCCTGGCTGGCTCGCAGTTCCTAGTTTTACATGGGGCTGGTTTAGCTCACTCAGCTAAATTGCTGGCTTTTAAAGCAGACCAAGCAGGCCAGCAGCACGGTTCGATCCCCGGACAGGCGCCGGAATGTGGCGACTAGGGGCTTTTCACAGTAACTTCATTGAAGCCTACTCATGACAATAAGCCATTTTCATTTCATTTCATTTTCATTTCATTTCGATCTGTCGGGACTGTATGCAGAACAATAATTTTCTGTATCTCGGTACAGGTGACAAAAAAATCAAATCAAAATCAAAAAATCAGAGCGTCTCCTGCACATTGGCCCTGGTGCATATGCTGTGCAGTCTCCAGTGCCTGCCTGGGCTCCATCTCCTGTCCTCCCTCGCCCTCCTGCACAGCCCCCTCATCTGATGAGAGCTGGCGTTCATTCTCCTCCTCCAGCACATTGTCCCTCTGCTTCGCAATGTTGTGGGGGACACAGCAGGCTGCAACAACAGGTGCGACCTTCTCAGCATCATCCTGGAGGGCTCCTCCAGAGCTGTCACATCTTCCTGAAGAACCACATCTTCAGGAGGCCGAAGCACCACTCGATCACGTTTCTGGTCGCAGCATGGGCATCGTTGTAGTGGATCTCCGTGTTGGTCTGTGGACTCCAGATAGGTGTTATCAGCCACGGCCACAGCAGATAATCCCTGTTGCCCAGGAACCAACTCCCTAGCTGGTGGTGCGCCTTGAGGAAGCTGGGAACTGTTGAGTATGGCAGGATGAAGGTGTTATGCACACTGCCCGTGTATCGGGCACAGACGTGCATGATGCGCTTCTGACGGTCACTCACTAGCTGCATGTTCTTCGAGTAGACCCCTTCCGGTTTCTGTAGAGCGGCCTTTCCATGTAGGGCAACATGCATCCTGTCGATCCCCCCCTGGACCCAGACTATCTCGGCGAACCCCACTGCCCAGGCATGCTGGTGGGCTCGGTCCACATTGAAATGGATCTATTGTGTTGACTGAGTATATAGGTTCTCCGTGATTGCACAGGTTGCACCTGTGCACTAAGCTCTGATAGATCCCTGATAGGTCCCCACTCGGTGCCTGGATGGACCCCGTTGCGTCGATGTTCAAGGCGACCGTCATCTTGACGGCCATCAGAGCGAATGTCTTCTCCCATCCCCCATATTGCCAGGTGTGCTGTGATCTGGTAGATATGTCGCATCATCCCCTGCTCAGTGTGAGTCTTCAACAGCATGTGTGGTCTGGCAGGTCCTTGAATGACAGGTGCTGCCGGTACATATGAAGCCTCATATGGTGCCTCCTTTTCACCTCCTCCTTGGCCTGTTTGTGGCCAGCTTTCCATTTTCATCGGCTGCCTTCTGTTCTTCTGGGGTATGCTCTGCTGCTGCAGCTTCCTCCTTCTCAAGCAACGCCAGCTCGTACAGCTGCAGTGCATCCCCCAGGGCTGCAGAGGAAGTTCCCCATTGCTGGTTGTATTCCAATATCCATTGTGTACAGGGGTGGGGGGCTGACATGTTAGTAGGTGCTTACCCCCATGCCCAACCATGTTCAAAGGGCTACACGGTGGCCCTGGTTGGCACTGTGGACTCTGCCCCTGCATGAGCCCCCCATCCCTGCTCCCTGGCCCCGTCAGTGCCTGGCACCTTGAGGACCTCTGGCTCTGGTGCCCTTCCCTGCTACCAGGGGTACCATCAGCTTGTGCTGCCAATGCCAGTGGTATACTCCTCCCCCCCCCCCCCCCCATCCGGCACCGCTCGTAGGGGCCACTGTGTCCACTATCCTTGGGTAGGCCGAGAGACACCCTGCTGGTGGGTGGGGTGGCGGCTGTTTGCGGGGATATGGCGGAGGGTGGGGTGCGGAGGTGGTGAGTTTGAGGGTGCGGGAAGGGTGCGGCGGGTGGTGGGGTGGGAGAGTGAGGGTTCAGGTGGGAATTGTGGGTGGGATCACCCATACGGCCGGTGTCACTCTGCAGAACCAGGGGCCAAGGTGGGTGATCAGTTGGGTGCGCAGCAAGCTGGCTGCCTTGCAGGCTGTGGCAATGGCAGCACATGCCTGGACACCGCCCCAGTCCTGTGGGGGATCAGCCTGTCCAGAGCCGTCTCTCCCAATCACCCCCGCCCTGGCAGGGTCCTCCTCCCCAACCTTGGTAAGCAGCCCAAGTTTATCCTGCCCGAATCCTACCTCTTCGTTCTCCCTCATCAGCCATGGTGCCCGTTTCTCGATTTTTAAGAGCACAAGTGAAACTTGCCGTCGGCAATTCACCCCGCTGGAGGAGAAAAATCGCAGAAAGCCCGGAGAATACTCGGTCAGGCCCGCTAATGATATGCAAACAGTGTTTACTATACCTGCGGAGTAGAACGCATTGACGTCGCTGTCACTGCACCGGGGAATTGCAGTTTGGCGTGAGACCAACGCCTGCCATGACTTTGGCATCAAAACCGATTCTCCGCCCAATTGAGCTTCCCGATTCCGGCGTCAGCTGACGGAGAATCCCACCCATACTCACTCAAATGGAAAATCCAGCCCATTGATTCATTGTGAATTTAACTGGAGATTATGCTATTTGTTAATTTGTACTAAAACGGGAAAATAATTCAAACGTAGTTGGTTTACATTGGAGTTTAATAGCTTCTTGATATATGTTCAATATTAGTTTGCGGAAATCCAGCCCACAGATTCTCAGCAATGCTGCTATCCTCTTACGAGCACACTTAACAATTATCCTCCCACACTCTCCAGGGCTCATTCAACAAACTCCCAATTTACAGCCATTCCCACAAAATTGATAAATCCCTCTGCATTTCCCTCTGATTCAGCACTTGTTATTCTCCCTCTTTATTCACCCAGGGCGGGATTCTCTGGTTCAGAAAATAAGTGTTGAACCTGGGACCGAATCGGTGGACTTTCATGACAACTAAATTGGTGTAGATCCTGGAGCAATTCAGGCTCCATTAATGGGCTAGCACCAGCGGAACTCGATTGATTCCAAGGAAAAACAGTGTCCGATTCATCGGAGTCGGGATTGCCATTCCAGAGGCTGACAAGCTGCAGCCACATATAAGCACTCCACTCCTCACACAGACTCATTTCAGCAAACAAGATGGTAGCACAGAGAACAGCACCCTGGTTTGCGGACGCAGAGCTGGAGACCCTGATGGATGCCATGGAGCAGAGGCGTGCCACCCTATTCCCCTGGGGTGGGAAGAAGGCTGCCACCCACCGCTGTACACCCAGCCTGGGCACAGGTGGCAGAGGACATGAGTGCCGTGGGCCCCACCGCTAGGACGGGACAGCAGTGCAGAAACAAGCTGCACAATCTCCTCAGGGTGGCTAGGGTGAGTAGGCAGTACTGTACCCCTGGCCCCTTCCCCCGTCCCAAACACCCAAATGCTCCCCCCTCCACACAGGGAGAGTAACCAAACCCCACCTGCCGGCAGTGTGCATGTGTCCCACCCTGCACTACCTGCCAGCACCCGGACTGACTGCCCATGAAGGTCACCAACTGCGCACCCCCCCCCATGTCCGACAGTCTAATACTGTGCCCTTTGTCTCCCCTCCCCAGGAGAAGGCAGCGTATAACCGGAGAGAGAGAAGACCAGAGGGGGAACTACTGAACATGTGGCCTCTCACTGCCGTGGAGCATCTTGTGTGTTGCAGGGTCACCTGCCGATGGGGCGGGCCCTTCTCGTGACCCGACCCCAACCCTAAGCAGATCCCTGCGATGAGGAGGCAACGGGCAGTGACATGAGACCCCAAACGCCAGCACGAGATACCTTGGACCACCAATGCGGGGCCGACACTGACTTCCCGTCACAGCTGTCACTAACACGGTGGGCGGCACAGTGGCACAGTGGTTAGCACTGTTGCCTACAGCACAAGGTCCCAGGTCGATTCTGACCTCTGTGACTGTCTGTGTGGGGCTTGCACTTTCTCCCCGTGTCTGCATGGGTTTCTGCTTGTTCCCTCTCACAGTCCCACGATGTGCAGGTTAGATGAATTGGCCAAGCTTAATTGCCAAAAAGCGTTAGGTTGGGTTACGGGGTTCGGAGTGGGGGATTAGGCCGAGGTAGGATGCTGCATTGGAGTAAGGGCCGGTGCAGACTCGCTGGGCTGAATGGCCTCTTTCTGCAGTGTAGGGATTCTATGATTCTATGAACACCCTCCACCATTCCAGAGACACTCACCTCGGTTGGCACTTTAGTGAAGAGGCTCCTGGGGTACTATCTTGTGCGCACCACACACCTGCCCTACATCAGGTGGAGGTAGGAACCCCTGAAGGGGAGGAAGGTCGAGGGCAGCCTGGCCCCAGGGACTAGCTGCCATTAAGACGGGTCTTGGGCTTCTGCAAAAGGCAGTCCCATCGATAATGGAGATGCAGACACAGAGCCAGGGACTACATGAGGGGCTGTCAGCAACCATCCTGTGCTGCAGGTGCAGTTGGAGGAGCTCAACTACCTGCAGGGGCAGGAGGCGGTGACGATGATGTGTTCCACGTAGGCCAACACCACATGGGTGGAGTCGATGGTAGAGGCCTTGTGGGTGATGGTTCAGGCTTTTGGTCAAGATATCCCAGGCCAGGGGCAATCTGTATTGGCGGTAGCTGAGGCACAGGATAGGGTAACCCTGTCAAGTCATGGCCACCTGGACGTTGCAGTGGCTCTCCAGAGCTTCGCCCAGTCACAACGGATAATGGCTGAGGGCATTGCCCGCATTGTCCAGATGCTGGCTGACCTAGGCCAGTCCCGGAGGGAGGTGGCACAGTCACTGAGTGATGTGGCACAGTCCCAGAGGGAGGTGGCCAAGTCTCTGTGCACCGTGGCCGCAAGCACTGAGACCTCGCCAAGACGAGAGTGGGCCTCTAGGACTAGCAGCAGCAGGTAGCGGAAGAGCCCCAAGAGTTCATTTCAGTCACATGGCCATCCCATGGAGTAGCCCGGGGATCATCGGCCACCCCGAGGGAGGAGGAGGTGATGGGGCCTGTGCCGGTGATTTCCGCAGGGAAGGTGCTGGAATGCCAAAGGGCATCAGATTCCCCCCTCCTGTCCCTGGCTCATTCAGGCCCAGCCACTCCAGGAGACCCATGTCAAACGGCACGATTCGCAGCAGGCCGCCTCCACCCCTGATGTACCACCTGGGGATCCACTGAGACATAGCGTTGGGGCCCGTAAGGCAAGAAAGGTAGACATCAGTTATGTTGGTATGGGTGCAGCATGTAGGATAGCGTTCGGGGCTAAGGCACAAAACTTTATAGTGATGTTCACATGTTATTTGCAAAATAAACACCTGTGCACAAAAGTTCCAACCTGCCTTAGTGCTCATTCAGCAGGGTGTGAGGGATGGAATGGGCTGGGCTGGCTGCAGAGGGACGCTAGCTGGGGGGGTGTTGGGGGGGGAGGGTGGTGATGGGCAGAAGGTTGGAGTGGTCATGGGTGGGTGGGCCCCCCCAGGTTGGATCCCGCACATCGCCCCTGTACTCCGCCCCTCTCCCCCGCACCCCGTCCCCATCTCCGCCACCCCAAGGGTTTGGTGGGATGGTGCGATGGAATGGATTTGTTTATTGTCACATGTACCGAGGTACTGTGAATAATATTTTTATGCGAGCAGCTCAAACAGATCGTTTAGTACATGAAAATAAAAGAAAAAGAAAATACAGAAAAGGGCAACACCAGGTACACAATGTAACTACATAACACTGGCATCGGGTGAAGCATGCAGCAGTGTAGTATTAATCAGGTCATCGTTATCCGAGATCCAATTAGCCTAACCTCGGTCGTTGGTAAAATTCTAGAATCGATCGTTAAGGATGAGATTTCTAAATTCTTGGAAGAGCAGGGTCAGATTAGAACAAGTCAACATGGATTTAGTAAGGGGAGGTCGTGCCTGACGAACCTGTTAGAATTCTTTGAGGAGGTGACAAGTAGGTTAGACCAGGGAAACCCAGTGGATGTGGTCTATCTGGATTTCCAAAAGGCCTTTGATAAGGTGTCACACAGGAGGCTGCTGAGAAAGGTGAGGGCCCATGGTGTCCGAGGTGAGCTACTGGCATGGGTTGAGGATTGGTTGTCTGACAGAAGGCAGAGAGTTGGGATAAAAGGTTCTTTTTCGGAATGGCAGCCGGTGACCAGCGGTGTCCCACAGGGTTCAGTATTGGGGCCGCAGCTGTTCACCATATATATTAATGATCTGGATGAAGGGACTGGGGGTATTCTAGTGAAGTTTGCCGATGATACGAAGTTAGGTGGTCAGGCAGGTAGTGCTGAGGAAGTGGGGAGGCTGCAGAAGGATCTAGACAGTTTGGGAGAGTGGTGCAGGAAATGGCTGATGCAATTCAACGTGAGAAAATGTGAGGTCTTGCACTTTGGAAAAAAGAATCCAAGCATAGACTACTTTCTAAACGGTGAGAAAATTCATAAAGCCAAAGTACAAAGGGATCTGGGAGTGCTAGTCGAAGATTCCCTAAAGGTAAACATGCAGGTTGAATCTGTGATTAAGAAAGCGAATGCAATGTTGTCATTTATCTCAAGAGGGTTGGAATATAAAAGCAGCGATGTGCTACTGAGCCTTTATAAGGCTCTGGTTAGGCCCCATTTGGAGTACTGTGTCCAGTTTTGGGCCCCACATCTCAGGAAGGACATACTGGCACTGGTGCATGTCCAGCGGAGATTCACACGGATGATCCCTGGAATGGCGGGTCTAACATATGATGAACGGCTGAGGATCCTGGGATTGTATTCATTGGAGTTTAGAAGGTTAAGGGGAGATCTAATAGAAACTTACAAGATAATACATGGCTTAGAAAGGGTGGACGCAAAGAAACTGTTTCCGTTAGGCGAGGAGACGAGGACCCGTGGGCACAGCCTTAGAATTAGAGGGGGTAAATTCAGAACAGAAATGCGGAGACATTTCTTCAGCCAGAGAGTGGAATTCATTGCCGTGGAGTGCAGTGGAGGCCGGGACGCTAAATGGCTTCAAGGCAGAGATAGATAAATTCTTGATGTCGCGAGGAATTAAGGGCTACGGGGAGAATGCTGGTAGGTGGAGTTGAAATGCCCATCAGCCATGATTGAATGGCGGAGTGGACTCGATGGGCCGAATGGCCTTACTTCCACTCCTTTGTCTTATGGTCTTATGGTCTTATAGTCCATAAGAGGGTCATTTAGGAGTCTGATATCAGCGGGGAAGAAGCCATTTTTGTGTCTGTTCGTGCGTGTTCTTAGACTTTTGTATCTCCTGCCCGATGGAAGAAGTTGGAAGAGCGAGTAAGCCAGGTGGGAGGAGTCTTTGACTATACTGCCTGCTTTCCCCAGGCAGTGGGAGGTGTAGATAGAGTCAATGGATGGGAGGCAGGTTCGTGTGATAGACTGGGCTGAGTTCACGACTCTCTGAAGTTTTTTGCTGTCTTGGGCCGAGCAGTTGCCATACCAGGCTGTGATGCAGACAGATAGGGTGCTTTCTATGGCGTATCTGTAAATGTTGGTAAGAGTCAGTGTGGACATGCCATGTTCCCTTAGTTTCCTAAGAAATTATAGGCGCTGTTGTGCTTGCTTGGTGGTAGCGTCAACGTGGGTAGACCAGGGCAGTCTTGGAATTTGAAGCTGTTAAGCATCTCCACCTTGACTCCAGATAGGGGTGTGTACAGTACTTTGCTTCCTGAATTCAATGACCAGCTGTTTAATTTTGCTGGCATTGAGGGATAGATTGTTGTCGTTGCACCACTCCACGAGATTCTCTATCTCCCTCCTGTATTCTGACTCATCGTTATTCGAGATCCGACCCACTATGGTCATGTCATCAGCAAACTTGTCGATGGAATTAGAATCAAATTTTGCCAAGCAGTCGTGTGTGTAAAGGGAGTATAGTAGAGGGCTAAGTACGCAGCCCTGCAGGGCCCGGTATTGAGGACTATTGTGGAGGACGTGTTGTTGTTTATTTTTACTGACTGTGGTCTGTGGATCAGAAAGTCGAGGATCCAGTTGCAGAGTGAGGAGCCAAGTCCAAGGTTTTGGAGCTTGGCTCTGAGCTTGGCTGGGATTACAGGCAGAGCTGTAGTCAATAATAGGAGTCTGATGTAGGAGTCCTTATTGTCGAGATGCTCTATGGATGAGCGTAGGGCCAGGGAGATGGTGTCTGCTGTGGACCGGTTGAGATGGTATGCGAATTGCAGTGGATCTAGGCATTTTGCAAATATGGAGTTGATGTGCTTCACGACCAACCTCTCCAAGCACCTCATTTAGATTGATGCCAGGGCCACCGGACGATTGTCATTGAGGCACGTTGCCTGGTTCTTCTTTGGCACCGGTATGATGGTGGTTTTCGTGAAGCAGGTGGGGACCTCGGAGCAGAGTAGGGACATGCTGGCTCGCATGCAGGGATCACCCAGTTGGATGATGGAAAGGGATCCCGTGAGCAGGAGTCAGATATTCTCAAATGAAGTGGAGCAGCAGATCTCATCACAGAGTGGGATGTGTGGGGTTGTGGGGCTATTTAGGGGGCGGGGTGCTGTGGGAACGGTGGTGGAGAGGGGTGTGGGTGAGGTGGTGGTCGGTGTATGGGAGGTGGTGGCTATGGGGGTGATGGTGGGTGTGGGGGTGGTGTTGGGGTGGGGGTAGTGTAGATTTGGGGGGCAGTGAGACAGGTGCCATGGGGAACCGCAACTCAGCGGGGTCTCACTTAATCACTCGATGTCGACCATTGCCCGGGCGACTGCCCTTTCTTCGGGTCCTCCGACCACGTCCAGTGCCCTCCAGCCTTCTCCCTCTCTTGTTGGTTGTGAGCGGCCCTCTCCTGGGGGAAAACAGAAAATGCACAGTGTTAAACAGTCGACACCTGCAGCCCAGTGGGAGGGCCGTTGGTGGTTTCAATGGCCAGGTCAGCCGGCCCATGGCGGCCAGTATGGATGCCGGCATTTGGTGGAGTGTGGGGGTTTGGCCACTCTCCAGGTGGGGTGGGGGGGACTTAGGGCAGGTGATAAGAGTGTGTGGGGCATGGGTTGGTGTTAGGGGCACAGTGCTGCCTCCTCACCATGGCCATGTTGAGGAGGTCATGCAGTTTCTTCTGGCACCGCTGGCTGGTCCTTGTGGTGTTGTCCATGGTGCTGAAAACCTCTGCCACCTGCAAACAGCGGCAGGTGGCAGCCTCCTTCCCACCCTGGGGTGCAAGGTAGCCCGCCTCTCCTCCACAGCATCCAACACAGTCTCCAGTTAGGCATCTTGGTGCTTGGTCTTGCCACCATCTTATTGGCTGGGATGAAGTGTATATATTTGGCTGCAGCATGCCAGCCTCCTGAGTGTCAATCCCGAACCCGGCGAATACATTGGACTCATTGGAATCGATTGTGTTCCACGTGGTGCTGGTGCTAGCCCCTGCGGTCACTGAATTGGTCTAGGTGCGGCGCCAATTTTGCTGTTGTAGATATCCACTAATCCTGCCCCGATGTCAACAGTTAGCCTCAGGAACAGAGAATCCGGCCCATATACCTTCTTTATTTATTTGTTAATACAATACAATACAAATACAAATACAATACAATACAAATTACTGAAGATTCTTGAAGTAAAAATAGAAAATGCTGGACATTCACAGCAGGCCAGCCAGCATCAATGGGGAATGAAGCAGAGTTAGTGGTGGGAATCTTTCCCAAAAATAGCCGTGTCATTTTCGGCTAGAAAATTGATGGCATTCCCGTCAACCCCGGTGGCACAATCTGGATCGCAATCTTTAAGCTCTTTGAAAATTTTATTTTTCCCCTCATGAAAAATGCTCTACTTGAGGCATGAACCATCTGATTTGACCATCCCGGGTATCATCCGAGTGCTTCAATCACGGGGGCACTGCATTTAAGTGGCTTCACAGCAGCGTCAAGGCAGGAGGATGGCAGCAAGGAAACCAGGGGCGGAATTCTCCGACTCCCCGCAGGGTTGGGGAATCGCCCGGGGCCGGCGTAAATCCCGCCCCCACCATGGCCGGAATTCTCCGCCACGCGGGAATGGGGGGGGCGGGAATCGCGCCACGCCGGTCGGCGGGCCCCCCGCACTGATCGGCGGGCCCCCCGCGGTGAGTCTCCGGCCCACGATGGGCCGAAGTCGCGCCGCTGTCAGGCCTCTCTCGCCGACGTGGTTTAAACCACCTCTGTGCCGGCGGGAGCAGGCGGCGCGAGCGGACCCCGGGGTCCTGGGGGGGCACGGGGTGATCAGACCCCGGGGGTGCCCCCATGGTGGCCTGGCCCGCCTGTGCTGTGGCGGGCCTGTGCCGTGGGGGCACTCTTTTTCTTCTGCCGCCGCCACACCCTCCACCATGGCGGAGACGGAAGAGACCCCCTCCATCGCGCATGCGCCGGTGGTGACATCAGCGGCCGCTGACGCTCCGGCGCATGCACGGACTCACGCCGACCGGCGTAGGCCTTTCGGCCAGCCCCGACGCCGATCGGCGTGGCGCCAAAGGCTGTTGGCGCCAGTCGGCGGAGCGACAGCCACTCCGACGCGGGCCTAGCCCCTTAAGGTGCGAAGTATTCCGCACCTTTGGGGAAGCCCGACGCCGGTGTGGTTGGCGCCACTCCGCTATGCCAGGACCCCCCGCCCCGCCGGGTAGGGGAGAATTTCGCCCCAGTTCTTAGATTTACAGAGGTGGCCCTCACGCATATTCTAGATGCCTTGGAGGAGCGGCAGGCAACAGTATACCCTTGGGTTGTCAGGTAGCCCTCTCGAAAAGTAACAGTGGTCAGTGCCAGAAACCTGTAACTGATCAGCAATGTCACTGTCTCCACTTGGCACAGAATCCTTCCATCATCCCCAGAATGTCACCTAAAACCCACAAGTCGCCATCTCGCAGGTTCTCAGCACCCAACTTCCCAGCAGCATCCTCAAACCCCCCAGCACTCTTCATCAGAACCCCATCCTGCTTAAGCTGATTGCCCACACATGCCAGTTGTCAATGACCTCTGACCCACCAGGTGCCTAGTTCACATAATCCCTGTGTGTGGCCCTGCAGGAAAAGATAGCCGACAACCAGTGAGAGAGAGAGAGAGAGAAAATGAGTGGTGGAATTCCTGAACTCAGGGTCCTAACTGCATTTGTGGAGAAATCCATGGAGCTTGCAGGGGAGGAGCAGGACCAGACCTGCACTGAGAGCAAGGTTGGCCTCCGGAAGAAAAGGGAGGAGCCAGTGCATCTTCATCCAGATGATCAGTCTCAAGTGAGTGTACTAAAACCATGTCACTTGCCTTGCAGGAACATCAATCAACGAGCCTGGCCCATTAACCACCAGTGCCCCATCCCCACCCTCAAAAGCACCTCGGAAGACATGGGTGAGGCGTCACAGCTATCATGTGGACCATCCACCATTGCAGAGACACACACTTTGGTGGGCGATCGTGGCAGGCAGACCTCTGGATCACTATCTGGTGAGCACCACATTGCTCTTGATGCACATCAGGTGGATACAGAAACATTTCAGGGATCGGACAGTTAGTGTTCTTCAGAACACAGCTGTTCCCCAGTCAGGTGTGTGCCTCGGGAGACGTTTGTCCTTCAGCTGCTTGAGATGCAAAGGCAGAGTTGGGATTATTAGGATTGGGTGTCAGCAATAGTTCTGCAAGTGCAATGCCAAACGGAAGAGTCCCAAACCCTTCTGTCACAGGAGATGTTGCCGACGATGCATGGCACCCAGGCTAACACTTAAAGGGTGGTGTCCACAGTAGAAATACTGGGGCAAGGCTTCAGAGCCATGACTGGAGAATTACGAAGCATGGCTCAGTCCCTGAGGATCATGGCTGAGGGGTTCAACACTATGGTGCGGGCAATGCGGAGCCTCCTAGACTGGTAGTGCCAGATGACATGGAGGCCTCTGGAGCTCACTCCAGGTGCCTTCCATCTCTTGGAGTAAGCAATGGACCCAAGAGCATGCAAGTGAGGAGGAAGCGCCGGAACACACCCTCGGGCCTTTCACCCGGGAGAGCCTAGGAGCGACCAGCCCTTCTGAATCCCCCCTTCCTGATACCGACGCTTCTTGGAGGCAGCGAACAGAGCACGGTGTCACAGCAACATCAGTGCCACCTGAAAGTAGTCCTGGGTATTCCAGGTCCCAGCCCTGCAGAGGGTGCCTGCCAAGAACATCTCAAGCAACAGGGCGTGGGAGCAACAGACCGCCACCACTTCTGACACAATACACCGAGACGTAGTGGGCGGGGGGGGGGGGGGGGGGGGGGGGGTTCGCAAAAGCAAGGTGTTTTAGAGGCACAGACTGGTCATGGGTGAAGTTAGGCACAGATAGCAGGGGTTTTTAACAAATGTCACAAATGCACTTGTGGCCACATTAAAACCTCTCGTTATTCCCAACCTTAACCTCTCACTGTGTTAACATTCCTCCCAGTGGGATAGTGTTTCACCCCATCTGGACACAGCTCTTCTCACAGGCCCTCTAATTCAGAAAAACAGGCTCACTCAAAGTGAAAATAACATAATTCCTGAAAGGATTGGGGCATTAATTAGTGAGACCTAGACACTGGTCACTCATCCCCCTCAAGTTCTATGCGACAGAGATCTAGGGCAAACTCGCACATGAGCTGACCTGGTGAATCAGCGTGCTGGGAACAGACAGGCAGGAGTCAGACATAATCAATTGCTGCGGAGCATCACATAGCTTTCCTCACTATGAAGCCATCATCACCCTCCTGCCTTTTCTGATCAGCAAGCACACGGACTCCCCAGGCTCAGCATTCCGATGACTTAGCTTTATTGTGACCCTGCTTCATTGGTGGGTTAGCATGGTGTTGTGGAGAGGGAACGATTCTTGGGTTGTCGGACAACATTATGATGCTATAGTGTGAAGGGGAAAGCCATGAGGCAGCCCTGGTCCTCCAACCTCCTTTTCATCTGCTGCTGCCTCTGGCCTTTGAACCTGCCCTGCAGCCCCCTGGTCTCCTGGTGTTGGGTGTTCTCCAGATGCCACTGCTCGTTCCTGCTGGTGTCTGTCTCCTCCAGCATTGCAATTAGCAGAATTTCCAGCAACACAAGCTTCATGCCAATCTCGATCGATGAGATGAATGTAGAAAGTTCAGATATATATTATATTGTATTATATGTATTTGGTACAGGAAGGGTTAAAAGCCTGGGATAGTGTGTGACTGCTGCAGTCATTTTTTTTTATTCCTGGTGTACAAGACAAGCAGACACTTTGGTACAAGAGATAATTAAAGAACTGTAAACGTAGGGCTAATTGTGTTTAGTTTATAGAATGGATGTTCCCTGGGGAATAGATAATTAAAGACAATTGCATGGATTCTCCATTTGAAAGACTAAGTGCTGGGATTGAATCACGAGAGTTCTACGTTGACGGAAGCGGTGCCAGTCCCAGACCGATTCAGGACATGTTAACTGGCTAACTCCAGCGTCACATGGAACTAGTGCAAATCCAACTAACACCGGCATCTGCTTCGCCAGGGTCTGGATTGATAAGCACCCACCCCCCCCCACATACACTCAGGCCAACCAAAATAATGCCACCCCGAAGAACGGCCCTGAGATTTGTAGATGCAGAGCTGGAGACGTTGTGGTATGGAGGAGAGGCAGGACACCCAGTTCCCCCAGGTGGGAAGGAGGCTGCCACACGGGCTTGGGCGTAGTTGGCAGAGGCTGTGTGCGGCGTGGGCCCCCACTGCCATCACTGGACAGCGGTGTAGGAAGAAGCTGCACAATCTCCTCAGGGCGGCTGGTTGAATCACCATCTCTGTGCCCCGGCACCACCCCCATCCCACCCCTCCACACGCCAATAACCCCATTCTCACCCACAGGGCCCCCACCAGGCAGATCGGCAGGCAGCGCTGAGTGAGAGTGAGCAACCCTCAAGGCCAGACAGAGTGAGCCACCTCCACCACCTGTGCACCCCACCCTGCACCATCACCCATATTGCACACCATGGCAGGGTGTCCTGCACACATAACCAGTATACACGGCCTCCTGTGCTGCCCACGTCCAAGTCTCTCACATTGTGCATTATCTGTCTCCACACCCCCCTTCCCCCTGGAAAAAGTGGTCTACTGCTGCAGAGAGAGAGAGAAGGCCGGAGGGGGCCCACTGGACCTGCGGTCCTCACTGCCGCTAATCAGAGGGCATTGGACCTGAAGAGTGGTGCCGGGGAGCAGGCAGTCACTATGGCAGAGGTTGGCATTGGATGCAAGTGAGCCCCTGATGGATTGTTTCTCCACACATGTGGAGACCTCCTCCATCCCCCATCGCACACCCCAATTCTCCACCCCATCCCTCCCACACCCCCAATCCCTCCCCCCAACACCCAACCACCCCTACATCCACAATACCCACACCATCCAAAACCCTCATCACCCAACACCCACACCATCCCCACCCATGACTTAACCATACGTCTTGTCTTTTGTCTTGCAGGATCACCTGGCAACGAAGCAGGGTCATCGGGTGTACCTGCCCTAACCACAACCCCAAGATTCATCTGGCGATGCGGGCACCCAGCTGCAAATCCGCGGACGAGGCACCTGGGACGATTTCTCAGCACTGCTGTCACTGGCACCCTCCACCACCCCAGAGACACTCTGGGGCACTATCTGGTGTAATTATGATGACTAATGGATTGCTATCCTTATGAGAGGAGTCAATATAATGATTTTAAAATTAGGGGTTGCGCTTTTAGGACAAAGATAAGGTGAATTTCTTTCTCTCAGCAGATTGTGTGACTTTGGAACTCTCTGCCTTAGAAGGTGGTGGAGGCAGGGTCATTCAATATTTTACGGCGTAAGTAGAGAGATTCTTGTTAGGCAAGGCAGCAAAGTTTATCGGAAGTAGATGGGAGTATGGAAATCAAAAGACAGATCAGCCATGATCTTACTGAATAGTGAAGCCGACACGCGGGGCCGAATGGTCTACTTCTGCTCCTGTTTCGTACGTTCATAAAGAAGTCGCCGGGGAGTCGCCTCTTAAGGTGCATGGGAGGTGTCAACTACTGCACCTCTGGGCTGATTAAAGCAGCACCCTAATACTTTACCGCTCAGGACATGGAGAGCAAGGCTCAACTGAGATATGCTCGGAAGATTTAAATACCAACTAAAGGATTTGGGCATCTTACCTCATGATGTGCATTCTTGTGAAAGTCCATTCGGGTTTGAACCAATGTAAATTTGGTGGGATTGATCATTTGTCCCTCAGAGAGGAACGTGAAAAGTCAGAAAGAGCATACTATTACAGGGGAAGGTTCCAAAACCCCTACACATTGCAGTTGGGAGGCTTAGGATTTACATTGCTCAACTATTACAGTCATTACATTTGTGCAAGTCTGAATCCAGTGTATTCTAAAGAAGGCAGCCTGACAGTATCCTGACAGAGATTGATTGCACACGGCTGCCCTCATCGTATCCAACCCCCTTTGTGAACAAGCTGTCATGTCCGGGAAGTGTGGTAAGTGAGGTAAGGGCGGTGGGAAATCAGCTACCTGTGATCCTTCAGAAAGTGCTGGAGCTGCAAGAGAGGGTCTAGGGATAGAATGTCTGGAATTAGGGCTTTCCTAAGGCAGTGGGAGATGTAGCAGAGCCAATGGATGGGAGCCGGGTTCATGTGATGGACTGGACCGTGTTCACGACTCTCTCTAGTTTCTTATGGTCTTGGGCCGAGCAGTTGCCATACCAGGCTGTGATGCAGCCAGATAGGATGCTTTCCATGGTACATCTATAGAAATTGGTAATTGTGGACATGCCAAATTTCCATAATTTCCTGAAGAAGTATTGGTGCTGTTGTGTTTTCTTGGTCATAGTGTCGACGTGGGTGCACGAGGACAGATTGTTGGTGATGTTTACAACTCGGAATTTCAAGCTGTCAACCACCTCCACCTCGGCACCATTGATGCAGACAAGGGTGTGGACGACACTTCGCTTCCTGAAGTCGATGACCAGCTCTTTTGTTTTGTTGACATTGAAGGAGAGATTGTTTTTATTGCACCATGCCACTAGGTTCTCTATCTCCCTCTAGTACTCTGACTCATTGTTGTTTGAGATCCAATCCACTACGGCTGTGTCATCAGCAAACTTGTAGATGGAGTTGAAACTAAATTTTGCCACACAGTTATATGTGTATAAGGTGGATAGTTGGGGGCTAAGTACGCAGCCTTTCAGGATATTGAGGATTATCGTGGAGGAGGTGTCATTGTTTATCCTTACTGATTGCGGTCTATGGGTCACACAGTCAAGCATACAGTTACAGAAGGGGGAGCCGAGTCCTAGGTTTTGGAGTTTGGATAGGAGCTTGGCTGGGATTGTGGTGTTGAAGGTGGAGCTGTAGTCAATGTATAGGAGTCTGGCGTAGGAGTCTTCATTGTTGAGATGCACCAGGGCCTCCAGTGTAGGGCCAGGGAGATGGTGTCTGCAGTGGGCCGTTGTGGCGGTATGCAAATTGCAGTGGATCAAGGCAATCTGGAAGGATGGAGTTGATGTGTCTCATGACTAACCTCTCGAAGCACTTCATAACAATAGATGTCAAGGCCACCGGTCGATAGTCATTGAGGCATATTGCCTGGTTCTTCTTTGGCACCGTATGATAGTGGTCAGCTTCAGGCAGGTGGGAACCTTGATATGGATTAAGGAGAGGTTTGAGATGTCTGTGAACACATCCAGCAGTTGGTCCGCGCATGATCTGAATGCATGATCAGGTACTCCGTCAGGACCTGTTACTTTCTGTGGGTCCTGACGGATGCCGATCTAGCGTCTGAGACTGTGACGGTAGGAATGGGTCTGGCCGAGACTATTGGGGCAGGTGACATCAGTTTGTTGGCTTCCTTCTCAAAACCAGCATAGAAAACATTGAGATCATTGGGGATGGTTGCTCTTTTGCCGCAGATTTGCGATCTGTCACCTGCGAGTCAGGTTACCTTTGTGGGCACAGAGGGAGCTGCAGTATCACCATCGTCTGATCATTGGCAAACACTCATGACCCAGTCTTTGCCTGGAGCTTCCCAAGTTCACGTCCAGCATTACCAGGTAACTGGAAGTGAAGTGGCCCAGTCAGTCTCAATACTCATTTCAGTATTAGTTAATAACTTCATTAAGACTAAAGATCACAGAGCTGTTGGACTGGAACATTGCCCTCATCCCATCAGAGGCTTCCACATTTTCATTCGAGCAGATCAAAGAGAGGGCAGCACGGTAGCATAGTAGTTAGCATAAATGCTTCACAGCTCCAGGATCCCAGGTTCGAATCCCGGCTGGGTCACTGTCTGTGCGGAGTCTGCACGTCCTCCCTGTGTGTGCGTGGGTTTCCTCCGGGTGCTCCGGTTTCCTCCCACAGTCCAAAGATGTGCGGGTTAGGTGGATTGGCCATGCTAAATTGCCCGTAGTGTCCTAAAAAGTAAGGTTAAGGGGGGTTGTTGGGTTACGGGTATGGGGTGGATACGTGGGTTTGAGTAGGGTGATCATTGCTCGGCACAACATCGAGGGCCGGAGGGCCTGTTCTGTGCTGTACTGTTCTAAAATATACATGAGTAAGCCTAGGAAACTGATGCCACTGTCATGATCAGATAACCATGTTGATTGCCCTTGTGAGAAATAGCACAGTGATTACAGTGATTACATCAAGCCACCAAAGCCAAACCCTCAGGTGAAAACAAGCATGCTCATGTAATAGGCCATCATTATGAGGCTAGGTTCATACCTATACCATCGCATAATCATGGCTATAGAAGAGACATTTCAAGAGTACTAACTAGATCCATTGCTCCGTGTCATGCAGGCGGAAAGTGAAAACTATCATAGATGTAGTTTTTAGCCATAAATGCAGTCACGGCAATGCTGCAGGCCCGGCTGAAAGGCTACGTTCTCCAGCTACTAGTTCATTGGAGGATGTCGGTGACACTGGCTGGGCCAGCATTTATTGCCCATCCCTAATTGCCTTTGCTCGACTATTTCAGGGGGTATTTAAGAGTCCACCACATTTCCGTGGGTCTGGTGTCAGCAGACCAGGAGATTTCCTTCCCTGGTGAATCCGATGGGTTTTCTGGGTTCGTGGCCACCATCTGACAGTTAATTTCAGGATTTATTTATGGAATTCAAATTGCTATGGTGGGATTTGAACAGGGTCCCCAGGGCAGTACCCTCAAATGACAAAACCACTATGCCACTGCCTTCCCTCAGGGATTCCAGAGGGCCATCATCGGACTCAGGCTCAACAGGGGTTCCAACATGGGAACCTAAATTGTAGTCCCAGTGTACAGGATGTTGAGAGTAGTGAGGTCAGGGATAGGGTTAAAAGTTCGAAAGAGGGCACCGGCAAGCAAGATGCTGGTTTGATGTGTGTCTACTTCAACGCCAGGAGCATCCGGAATAAGGTGGGTGAGCCTGCAGCATGGGTTGGTACCTGGGATCTCGATGTTGTGGCGATTTCGGAGACATGGGTAGAGCAGGGACAGGAATGGTTGTTGCAGGTTCCAGGATTTAGATGTTTCTGTAAGAACAGAGAAGATGGTAAGGGGGGGGGGGGGGGGGGCATTGTTAATCAAGGAAAGTATTACGGCGGTAGAAAGGACGTTTGAGGACTCGTCTATTGAGGTAGTATGGGCCGAGGTTAGGAACAGGAGAGGAGAGGTCACCCTGTTGGGAGTTGTCTATAGACCTCCGAATAGTTCCAGAGATGTAGAGGAAAGGATTGCAAAGATGATTCTCGACAGGAGCGAGAGTAACAGGGTAGTTGTTATGGGGGACTTTAATTTTCCAAATATTGACTGGAAATACTATAGTTCGAGTACTATAGATGGGTCAGTTTTTGTGCAGTGTGTGCAGGAGGGTTTTTTGACACAGTATGTAGACAGGCCAACAAGGGGCGAGGCCACATTGGATTTGGTACTGGGTAATGAACCGGGCCAGGTGTTAGATTTAGATGTAGGTGAGCACTTTGGTGATAGTGATCACAACTCGGTTATGTTTACTTTAGCAATGGGCAGGGATAGGTATATACCGCAAGGCAAGAATTATAGCTGGGGGAAAGGCAATTATGATGCTATTCGGCAAGATTTAGGATGTATAGGATGGGGAAGGAAACTGCAGGGGATGGGTACAATCGAAATGTGGAGCTTTTTCAAGGAACAGCTACTGCGTGTCCTTGATAAGTATGTACCTGTCAGGCAGGGAGGAAGTTGTCGAGCAAGGGAACCGTGGTTTACTAAGGAAGTTGAAGCACTTGTCAAGAGGAAGAAGAAGGCTTATGTTAGGATGAGACATGAAGGCTCAGTTAGGGCACTTGAGAGTTACAAGTTAGCCAGGAAGGACCTAAAGGGAGAGTTAAGAAGAGTGAGGAGAGGACACGGAAAGTCGTTGGCGGATAGGATCAAGGAAAACCCTAAGGCTTTCTATAGGTATATCAGGAACAAAAGAATGACTAGAGTAAGATTAGGGCCAATCAAGGATAGTAGTGGAAAGTTATGTGTGGAATCAGAGGAGATAGGGGAAGCGTTAAATGGATATTTTTCGTCAGTGTTCACACTGGAGAAAGACAATGTTGTCGAGGAGAATACTCAGGTTCAGTCGACCAGGCTAGATGGAATTGAGGTTCACAAGGAGGAGGTGTTAGCAATTTTGGAAATTGTAAAAATAGATAAGTCCCCTGGGCCAGATGGGATTTATCCTAGGATTCTCTGGGAAGCCAGGGAGGAGATTGCAGAGCCTTTGTCCTTGATCTTTATGTCGTCTTTGTCGACAGCAATAGTGCCGGAAGACTGGAGGATAGCAAATGTTGTCCCTTTGTTCAAGAAGGGGAGTTTGAACTTAACCAGTTGTCCTTGCTCTCATTTGTAAATGAGCTTTCTGTACTTATTTGTACATAGGTTTTACATTTTCATCTGACCTTTAAACCATCAATATCCCTGACGCCTTTAACATAACATTCCCAGCTTGGGTCACTGTCTGTGCGGAGTCTGCATTTTCTTCCCGTGTCTGCGTCGGTTTCTTCTGGGTACACTGGTTTCCTCCCATAAGTCCCGAAAGATGTGCTTGTGAGGTGAATCGGACATTCTGAATTCCCCCTCAGTGTATCGAAACAGGTGCCGTAGTGTGGCGAGTAGGGGATTTTCACAGTAACTTCATTGCAGTGTTAATGTAAGCCCAGTTGTGACAATAAAGATTTTTATTAACTGCAAAGGAGACTTGTGGCTTGCAAGCACTCAGCTAATCCATACATGAAGGCAATCTAGCTATTTTTATAAAGTTGATGACCAGAATCAACATTAGTCAGCTATTATTTATTGGTGGTCATTAAGAAATATTGATAGCAGTGTTCCTGTTGTCTGACTATAAACAAATAAATACATAATAAGTAGATTACCATTTTCAAGTTGACGGGTCATTGATGCTAACAGGTGGAAGACAACTTTCACAATCGTCCTGACAATTTTCTGTGAATTATCAGCAGATTCTTTCATCCCAAGCAGCAAAATTAAAAAGTTTTCAGTTTCAATCTTCAAATCAGTTTTAAATTCCTTGAATATACCACAATTAAAAAGGCTGGGGAAATCGACAGCTGGAATGGATCTGAGCATTGGTGCATCAGTGAGTCTGAATGAAGGGGTAACAGGGCGAATGTGGGACACAGAGCTCATGGGTGTGATTGAGAGGTCCCTGTGTGGCTTGGTGCGGATTCAGGCAAAACGCGCGTGACACCCAAACAGGGCTCCGTGCCGGGTGCTAAACCTTGCGTGAAATTGCTTGTTTAAACACCCTGGCACCTGATTCATCTGTCACTCAGGACTCACTAGGGAACATTGCCAGGGTGTCGTTTAGCACTGCTTCCCATAAAATGAACCACTCATCACGGCACCTGGGGGGGTGTCTCCCAGACCATTGAAGACCACTGGGCAGACAGGGAAAAGGCAGGGTGTCACCCTGGCACTCTCTCTGGTACCTGTGCATCTTGGCACTTCCCGCCTGGCACTCTGGGAATGTCACCTAGGAACCCTGGCACTGCCAGGGTGTCTGGGTGGCACTGTCAGGATACCAGGTTGGCAGGGCCAGAGATCGGGACTGGGGGGGGGGGGGGGGAGGGGGGCGTTGTCCTTGTCAGGTGGGGGGGGGGGTGTGGCAGTGAGGGGATTTCCTGGGGGCCTCCCCAAGGATGAGGGGGCAGAGTCAGAAATGCGGTGTGTGAGCCTGGAGCAGGGGGAAAGATCGGAGTAGCCGGACAAAGTAGCACCTGATCTACGAGGAGCCTTTTTGAAGCTCGCCAGAAGGAAATGGGTGGCATGGTGGCACAGTGTTTTTCACTGCTTGCCTCACAGTGCCAGGGACCCATGTTCAATTCCGGCCCTGGATGACTGCCTGTGTAGAGCTTGCACTTTCTCCCTGTGTCTGCGTGGGTTTCCTCCAGGTGCTCCAGTTTCATCTCACAGTCCAAAGAAGTGCAGGTTAGATGGATTGGCCATGCTAAATTGCCTCTTAGTGTCTAAAGATGTGCACATTAGATGGAGTTGTGGGGTCACGGGATTGGACGAAAGAGAGTGCTCTTTCAGAGGATCAGTGCGGACTCGATGGGCCAAATAACCTCTTTCTGCGCTGTAGGAAATTTATGATTCTATTCTATGATTCTAAATCCTGCTAAGTGCGACCTGGGTGGGGAGGAACACCCCGAGGCCAAAGAAAATGGCAAAGTGCTATCGTATAGCGAGATGTTTCTTCGAGCTGCAGCTGCCGAGAAACACCCCACTGATCGTTCCATTCAGTGAGCTTGAAATACAGTCTGCTGGATAGCGCCCCTTGTGTATCAGGATTCACCCACAGACCTGAAACATATGTGACCTGAAACTTTGGTAATCCACAAGTAACCAGAACCCACAAATGTCCTTACCTTGTGATTCTATGTCATTTTGTGCTTAGTGAATGTTTTATTGAGGAAAACAATCCGATTGATAAGAGATTGCGCCCTATGTATTTTAAGTTTACTGCTGTACAAATGTAAATGGGCTAGTTGAACTATGCACATAAAATCTCAGGCAAAGAACTAATCTGAAGCACAACGAGATATAAGAAGCCTCCCCCAAACAGTGAATACTGCAGAGATGAATAGCTTTTTAACAAAGTATCTGAAGCTATATTCATTAATTCCTTGATAAAATAGTTGAATAAATATCAGGTGAATTTGTTGTTATGACACCCTGGGCTCATGCGCAGTTGATTCCGAACCCACTTGACCCGGCGCCAAACACAAGTGAATTAACCAATAATTCTTAGAAAAATACAAAGAAACTTTGGCTCTTGGCTGCCCAATTATTAGAGTCACCAGATTTGTACGGTTAAATACAATTACTATTTATTATGACAAGAATTATAATGGAATAATCAGCAAAACAACTGGTTAACTATTATCTAATTCCTAATTCCCACTTTAACTTTCCTCACACTCTCTCCACACACAGGACAGACAAACACAGAGGGGAAGAATGGGGTAAAAAAAAATAAGAGAAAAGAGTATTTGTTTCAAATGGCTGTTTCCAGCACCTTACTCCTCTTCAGACTTTGCTTTCAGTTCAAGGTCTTACTGAAGATTCCTTTAAGCACCTGTAGTCAATACAACATTCACAGCCTTTCAAGAGAGAGAGAGAGTTCTGGTTTTTGCTTGTAGCCTGTAATGGTATTCCTGTAGATTCATTCATTCAGGTTCTCTGCCATTTCAGGAATACAGCACCTTTCTGGAGAGGGAAAGAAAGCCAGTCCTTGTCTTTCTGTGTCTAGGACTCAACTGCTCCCTCAAGTCTCTGAGAACCATCCCATTGGGAGAGGATCCAATCGCCACCTGTTACCGGGCAGAATACAGCCTTTGGGCCAATTCATTGGCCACTAGCCAATCAATCAAACCGAGTTCCACCCCATCTCTGGTGATAAAAAGGCTGATGCTCCTGTTCAAAATGGCAGAGACTAGCAGAGTGTTCTGTCCTGTAACTTCTGAATTCCTTATTCTCTCTACTGTTCAACTTAAAAATACATGCCCATTAATCACCCATAGATTAAAAATGATAATGGAAAAGTAAAAGAAATGGGAAATAAGGGAATGAACAGGAAGGACTTACACATTGCCAACAAAAGTTTATTTGATTTGTATGAAATGAAATGATCAAACATTCCTTAGGCTATCGGGCTACTGGAACTAGGTCAGGGTGCTTGCAAGGATTGAATAGTGCAGGCGAAAGAATATTATGGAGATTTGTTGTATCACCTTTATATTCCATGTTGTACATGTACAGAACATTCTTTCAGGCTTTAAAGGCAACAAGACATTTGGGGAATGCAGAGGGATGTGGCATTGAGAAAGAGGATCGATCACAATATATTGAATGGTGAAGCAGGTTGAAAGGGCCAAATGGCCAACTCCTGCTCCTAGTTTTCATGTTTCTATATTTCCGGGAGGTTATGGTGATTGTCTTGAATCCATGACAGATTTTCATCTGAAGATGTCTGGTTGGTAAGAGGAACCTATTGCTGTCCTCTTTCTTTGCTGAACTGCTCTGTTGTTGGATCTCTCTACAGTTCATCTGTCTCTAATTTATTTTTTGCTCTCTGTCTCTCCTTGTTTCCTAATCTCTACTGTTACAATCCATGCTGATGTTAATATTGGACATGTCAGATCCCAGAGCTAAAGGTGGCTTGATATATCCTAATTTTGTTTCTTTTTAGAAACTGTGCAGGGAAGTTACTGAACAAACTCATGGGAGTCTGCTGATGAAGTATAAACACAGAGAATGAAGCATAAAGAATACAAACACAAGAAGATGGTGCAAATAGTCACAATTCCTTCACCCCAGAAATATTTTTACAGACCATAAAAATTCAAAAAGATAAAACAATTTACAAGTATGAGGTGTATGTGAATTCAGAGACAAACTATGGTCAGAAACACCACACTCCAAATATAAATGACGGATGCAACCAAATAGGTTTCTATGGATTTCTCACCCAGATGTTTGCCACATTGTGAACCAGCCAGTCTGAGAGAAACTTCATCTGTCTCTTGAGGGTTTCCAATCTCCACATTTGAAGAACTTGCTTTGGAATCCTCTTCAAATGTCGCTCCCACTTGAATTACTTCAATAAGGATCCATCTCCAGGGTTTCAATCTCACCTTCCACATACATTTTCAGATCTTTGGCCATGACAAGCCAAGCACCACTGCTCCACAGGCATGTAGTAAGGAGTCACCAACATTTGGCTGCCTCCTCAGATCTTCAGGGCTTCTCCAGAGCCCACTTTGCTTCAGGTATATACCTCGCATCTCTAACTTTTCATTGGAGCCTATTACTGACTCCTTCCTTTTAACTTGATTTCTGGGGAATCTTTCTGATTCCTGACTTTGTCTCTGCCTAGGACTTTCTTCTGGGACCTCACCATATTCCCCGCCCCGTGTCCTGCTCCCTGCAACAGTTTCTTGGTAACGGCACTCCCATTCAGGTCATCTGATCTGCAGTTTTGCACCATTTCACTTATTTACTTCTGTGCACGTGCACGGGGTCAGTTCCCACCTGAAGACATGAACTGCTTATGGGTGGTCATTTCCTGGCTGCTGCATGTTCAGGGGCCCCAAGTTCCCAGCGTCCAACTGCAGATTTTAAATGGAAGTAAGTAGTTGCATTTCTTAACAATACATAGGAACAATTCCTGTGTCTCAGTACAAATGGCAGTGTTTTACCCTCAGAAAAGGGTGGGCTTGTGTTGCGTGGGGGTTAAGGTGTTAAAATCAATTTGCAATCCAAACCTACCTCCAATACTCCTCCAGATCGCCCTCCTTCTCTCACCCCCCCTCCTCAACTGCACTCCTGCCCCACCTCCTACCCAGTTTTAACTGGAGCCAGAACGTGTGTGGACAGCCAATCTGCTTCAAGAAAAAAGCTGGTACTTTAAATTGGATGAAGAAGCTACTCAGCCAGCTTTCCTGGGTATTAGGAATCCTGGCAGGTTCGTAGAGGTGAAATCTTAACAGAACTGGGAAGTGTGCCCCTTTATATCTACCTCCTAGATCCAGTGTGCCTGCCTAAGCAGTCTCATAAATTGGGCACTCTCCCATGAACAGCCCCCCACTTCCCACCAGATACCTCTATTGCTGACTCTTACAAGTTGGGAAACTGATATACAATGCCCCCATGTGGAAATCTATGCATGTGTTGGTCACACAGCTAAGTTCATCGGGGTCCACTTCTGAGATGATCCAGATTATATCCCCCAAATGTGTTAATGAGGGGCCTAATGGGGGCAGCACGGTAGCATTGTGGATAGCACAATCGCTTCACAGCTCCAGGGTCCCAGGTTTGATTCCGGCTTGGGTCACTGTCTGTGCGGAGTCTGCACATCCTCCCCGTGTGTGCGTGGGTTTCCTCCAGGTGCTCCGGTTTCCTCCCACAGTCCAAAGATGTGCGGGTTAGGTGGATTGGCCATGCTAAATTGCCCTTAGTGTCCAAAATTGTCCACAGTGTTGGGTGGGGTTACTGAGTTATGGGGATAGGGTGGAGGTGTTGCTCTTGGGTAGGGGGTAGGGTGCTCTTTCCAAGAGCCGGTGCAGACTCGATGGGCCGAATGGCCTCCTTCTGCACTGTAAATTCTATGTTCTATGTTCTAACAACTGGCAAAGGAACCCTTTAGGAAGGTAGTTTTGGTGAAGATTGTTCAGCAGCATTTTTGGCTGCCAGCTTCAAGTAGGTAATCAGAAGGGCTTACCCAACTTCACAGCATTGAGATGTATTAGTAACTGTTTCACATTCATGGTCCATAATTCTGGGCTATTCACAAGTGAAAAGTCTTCTTTATTCTATCAACTCCTTTCACAATTTGAAAAACCTCCATCAATTCACCATTCAGACTTTTCTTTTCTAAAATGGGAGCTCCAGCCTCCTTAACCTTTCCTGATTGCTGTCGCCTCTTAGTTTTGTTTCTATCCTTATAAATCTTTTCTGTACCTTCTGCAGTGCAACTCCGTCACTGGAATTTAGCCCAGAGTCATCTGTGCTCTGGGGGTTATGAATCTATGGAATTCTTTACCGCAGAGATGTGTAGAGGCCGGTCGTTTTATTCATGGCTGAGATAGACAGTTATTTAATCAGTGAGGGAATCAAGGGTTATGGGGATAAGGTGGGAAAGTGGGGAAGAGGATTAACATATCGGATCAGTCATGATCTCATTGAAAGGCAGAGCAGACGCGATGGGCTGAATGGCCAACTTCTGGGGCGGGAATCGGGGGTGCGGGCAGAAATGGTGCAGTGGAGTGGCGGGAACCACTCTGGCGTTGGGCCATCCCAAAGGTGCGGAATCCTCCGCACCTTCAGGGGCTAGGCCGGCGTCAGAGTGGTTTGCGCCCCGCTGGCCGGCGTGGAAGGCCTTTGGCGCCATGCCAGCCGGGGCCAAAGGGGCTCCGCCGACAGGCGCGGGTCCACGCATGCGTGGGAGCATCAACGGCTGCTGACGTCATCCTCACGCATGCGCAGGGGGAATCACCTTCGCGCCGGCCATCGCGGAGGCTTACACGGCCGGCGCATAGGAATAGAGTGCCCCCACGGCACAGGCCCGCCCGCGGATCGGTGGGCCCTGATCGTGGGCCAGGCCACCGTGGGGGCACACCCTGGGGCCAGATCGCCTCGCGCCCCCCATGGGACCCCGGAGCCCGCCTGCGCCGCCAGTCCTGCCGATAAGGGACCTACTCCAATTTCCGCCGGCAGGACCTGCATAGAACGGGCAGGATTTCGGCCCATTGCGGGCCGGAGAATTGCCAGGGGGGAGCCCACCGACTGCCGCGATTCCCGCCCTGTCAAGTCTCCGGTGCTGGAAAATTCGGCAGCTGGTGGGGGCGGGATTCACGCTGGCCCCCGACCATTCTCCGACCTGGCAGAGGGTCGGAGATTCCCGCCCCTGGTCTTACGGATGATTATATTAAGTTGCCATTTATTTGCCAATTCGGCAAGTTTAAAAAAATGGTGTTGCAGTCTTCCGTAAAATGTCTCTACCAATCTGGAGTCATCTACAAATTTGTTTTATTGTTTCTGATTCCTGAGCTCACCTCGTTTATGCAAACAGCAGCATTGCCACTACCAACTCCTCCGACGTCCTTGCTCCCAATTGCAATTTACCTCTGATTGCACATTCACACACTTCAATGACTCATTCAGAATTATCCACACACAAACTAACTTGAAACCATTTGGGGTAATTTATGGATATACATTCTCACTTCCATGTTAATGCTGCCATATCCCTGAGGAAATGCTAACATGCTGCATGGGTAAGTTTCATATTCATATTGTGAAACATTAAATCAAAATGAAGCAAGGCAACCAATATCAGAAATGAATGTTTGGAATACTTCTCCCATCCAATCTTTTTTCTGGCCAATGTGCTGCATTAAACAGAGCAAAATAGGACAGTGCCACCATTTCACAACCTCACTGCAGAACAATCTAGCAGTGTTAAAATCCCACATACTTCAATAAAACTTTTACCAGGGGTCTTGCCATCTCTGTGTGGTCTTATTATAGTGTCCCTTTCCCAGCAGCAAGTTTCAGAGTCTCCTCCCCTCCCCCAAGGGCATTCAACTTCAATATCTAGATGGTATTTATAAATTCTGTGATGTTGCAAAAAGCCATGAGTTGGAGTCTCCATTCCTGAGACTAAGGGCAGGATTCTCCAGTCGCCGACACCAAAATCGGCGGATCGGCGGGAGAATACTCGATTCGACCAAATTGGGGGCAGCGCGCTTTCGCGATGCGCCACCCCTTCCAACGCGGCGTACCTCCACCTGGGCGACTCGGAGAGAATGGCGCGCCATGTCTTGATGGCCTCAGGACATTGCCTGAGGCCTGCCCCCCTGATGCTCCTCCCCTAACCGGCCGAGTTCCCGACGGCGTGTAGTCTCACCCATCGGAAACTTGGCATGGCGGCTGCAGACTCAGTCCAGCGCCACCGCAGTCATCGGAGGGCCAATCCGCGGGCAGGGGTGGATATTATTCGTGGCTGGGGGCACTGTGGGGGGTGGTCCGGGGCGCGCGGGCTGGCTGATGGGGGGGACTATTTCGCGGGCCGGGTCCGCGCGCAGTCTCCACCATGTGGCACGGCGTGGTCGCTGCAGATCACCGCCGTGTGCATGCGAGGCCACGGACCTGCCAATTCTCCGGGGCATATTGGCAGCTAGTGCCGGGTGCTCTTCGCTGCCGTCCTGCTAGCCCCCAGCAAAACGAGGAATCGGTGGCCATTTTACGCCAACTTTTCTGGCGTAAAACTCCACTGTTCCCATGCTGGCGTGGGGACATAGCTCCAGAATTGGAGAATTCAGCTCTAAGTCTTGATGCCGGTGCAGGACTCGTGGCGTCCCAGAACAGCAAAACTAGTGCCATACCTGGACTGATTCAGCGACTGTTGAGGGACTAGCACCCGCGGCACGTGGAACATAATCGATTACAATGAGAAACAGTGCCGGACTCGAGTGATTCGCAATTGACACTCAAGAGGCTGACAAGCTGCAGCTGCATATACACATTACAATCTCCACACACAATCATCCCAGCCAACAAGATTGCACTAGTTGCGTTGCAGTGCACCCATCCTGCTGATCGGTCAGCTTGGTGCGACATCCATAGGACCTATGGGCCTAAGTTCACAGTGGATAGTCAGTGGCATGCGCAGCTGCATGCTGCCTTTCCGGCTGCGGCAATGGTGTTTGTGCTTGCCCACCCTGACCCCACAGCCCACCTCCTGGCCACCCCCTGCTACTCCTTCTGGCCCTGGCAGAAGGACCCCAGCCAGCAGCATAACTGGCCGCAAACTATGGCGATGTTGGACACTTTCTGTACCCCCTCTCTCCCCCTCATCAGCCATGATGCCAGGTTTCATAGTTTTTAAAAGCACAAGTGAATCGTGCCATCGGGAATTCAGCCCATCAGAGGCAGAGAATCGCTGAGGCCCCGAAGAATACCGTGTCAGGCCTGCTAACGATATGCGAACGCCGTTTACTGTACATGTATTCCAGAACGCATTGGCGCTACTGTCGCGGCGAGGGTGAATTGCAATTTGACGTCAAATCAACACCCACCACAATTTCGGCCTGGGAACCGATTCTCAGCACAATCGCTTTTCCAGATTTCGGAGTCGGCCGACACAGAATCCTGCCCCATATGTTTATACGAAAGTCCTTAAAGCTTACTGAGCACAAAATAGTCTTACGATCCCCGACCAGAACCCAATATTTGCTAGTATACCATACAGCAACTCCAATCACATTTCTTTTATTTGTAAAAGTGTGAGGAATGGATATTTCTCTCCAGGAGTGACACCACCCACAAATAGGGATCTGATACGTTTATATAAACTTTATTATTAACACAGTATTTAACAGCACAGAAATATAGCTGACAATTACCAGTTAAACAATGCATAATACTTTAACTCCTAACTCCTAACTGCTACCTTCTTTATCTCCAAACAAAAAAACCTATCACAGGTCAAAACCTACTTTTAAATAAAGTTAGCACAGGACGGTTCAGCCTCGTCAGATGGTGATCCTGCAAGACAACAGACAAGACACATGATGAGATCTCGGGTAGGCGTGGTTTTGCGGGGGGTTGGGGGTTTGGGGGGTTGACTCACTTCCCATAGAGACATAGCAATTCATTGGGGGCTCACTTGCTTGTCCCATGCCAACCTCCACCTAGGCGACTGCCCGCTCTCCCACGCCCCGACCAGCTCTATCGCCCTCTGCTCTGTGCCGGCCAGGTCCTGCAGATCCAGCGCGCCACCTCCATTCTTTTATCTCTCCCGGTGGTTGTGGACATCTTCTCATCTTCTCCTGTGGGGGACAGATAATGCACGGTGTCAGACACTCGGATGCAGGCTGCTGAGGGGGTTCACAGCTAGTGGCTTGTGTGTGCAGGACATCTGGCCATGACAGGCAGTACAGATGTTGGTGTGTGGTGCAGGGTGGGGTGCAAGGGGTTGCCTGCGGCTGAGTATCAATCACCCTCTGGGCGGAGGACATACGTATGGTGTGGGGTGTGTTGTGCGGGTGAGATGCCAGGGGACGAGAAGTGGTGGCACATCCTGGCTGAACTAGGGGAATTACCCATCCTTACGCAGCACTGCCTGCTCGTCCACCTGGTGGGGGCTGCATGGGGGCGGGGGGAGGGGGGGGGGAATGATGCCAAGGGCACAGAGGTGTTTCTCACCCATGCCGCACTAATGAGGCCGTTCAGCTTTTTCCAACATTGCAGGCCGGTCCTCACGGTGGGTCCCATGGCACTCACCGCCTGTGCCACCTCCGCCCTAATCCAGTTGACGTCCACAGGTCGTTGCCTTCTACCCACCCTGGGGAGAAGGGTGTCCGCCCTCTCCTCATTACTATCCAGCATTACCTCCAGCTCTGCGTCCGTGAACCGCCAGGCCGCTCTCTGGTGTGCCATCTTCCTGGCTAAAGTGAGAGTATGTGGGGAGTGAAGTCTTTGCATGCAGCCCCAGCTTGTCAAGCTGCCCAGTGCCAATTTCCACCCTAGTGAAGCCAATGCCACCATCAGTTGGAGTTGCGCTGGCTTCATGTGGGCAGAGTGCTGGCTCATGAGTATGTCCTGAATGGCTCCGCGACAGGTGCCCCCAACGGAGACATGAACCACAGGCAATTCAGTCAGCACTTATTCTCTCTTATGGAGAATTTTGCCCATCATCTCTACAGGCTTGAGTTTGTGCCCCACCCTGGGGAAAAGTGTGTCCCTCTGCTCCTCACTGGCATGAGGATGTCCTCCCGACCTCGGTGGGGGGGAGCGGGGTACAGACCTTCTGTGAGCCATCTGCCATAGTGGGATTTGAACCCAGGTCACCACAACATTACCCTAGGTTTCTGGATTTCTTGTGCAGTGATAATACCACTATGCCACCACCTCCCCTTAATTCCAACATATTTTAGATGGGTCTATATGTGGCAGCTATTATTTCGATATCCACTACTTTGCGTTTTTAATGTCTCCTCTTTAGATAGTTGCAGGTTTCAGTGGGTGTCTGGGTTATAGGAAATATATCTCGCTTCACACTCCCCTGAGGGTGATTTGTTTGTTTCTCACTCCCACCTTGGAATGTGGTCTGGAATTTTTGAGCAGTTTGCTCTGTCTCAGTTCAAGTTGCAAACTTTCCAGTCAGTTGAAAAATGAAAAATGCTGGGGCAGGATTCTCCATTGCCCGACGCCGATATTGTAATCGGTGATCGGGCAGAGAATCCCTGTTTACGATGGAATCGGGGGCAACGCCTGTTTTCAGATTCTCTGCCCCTCAAAATGGCATCATCGGGGAGTACGCCACACGCTGTTGGGACGGCCTCAGGACGTTACCTGATGGCCCTCCCCTGATGCTCTGCCCCCGATGGGCCAAGTTCCATGGTGTGGGATGCATGTGGGCTCAGTTTTTGTGAACCCGGCGTGGCAGCTGCGGACTGCGTGCAGCACCATCACAGTCTGGGGTGGGGGGGGGGAGCCGTTCTGCCGGCCATGGGGGCTTCGGTGAGGGCTGGGAGGATTGGTGGGGGGGATGGCCCGGGTGTGGGGAGGGAGTGTCCAGGGGGCCACTATCTGGCAGGTCCAGTCCATGCGCGATAAGCGCTTTGCTGTACGGCACGACTGCTGCAGGTCATCGCCATGCGTGTGCGTGGCAACAGTCCCGGCAATTCTCCAACTGTTTATATTGGGAAGGTCGTGCATTTTACGTGGCGTGGCTGCTATCCCCTCACCGGTTGGACAATCCGTGCTGGGGCCTCGCTGTGTTTTTCGTTGTAAAAACAGACACTTCCTCCGGACATAGCCTTAAAATCAGAGAATCCAGCCCCATATTTTCCAAAATTAAAGGAGCATAGCATCGTGACAGAGGAAATTAAAGGCACATTTTGTTGCCATAAACACCACATGAATCCAAATGGAGCAAGTGGCATGTTAAAATATAATTACCTATGTAATGACCAAGCTCTTTGCTTGCTCATAAACATGTGATTTGGGTGTTCAGATATTTCAGTGCCCAAGCTGCAATCTAATCGAATGGTTATTCGTAGTTAAATGCTGTTCTCCTCATCAAGAATCCATATTCTGACTACATTGCTGACTAATTGCTTCTGTTTTTAACCAAATCATTATTTTGCCTTCTTGTTATTGGAGCTTTTCTTTTTCTAAAGTATGTGAGTCATGTACTCCGCACTTTGAAAATCTTCATCCCACTTAATCTCATCTTCTCCAAATAGCATCCTCAATTATTTGAGGGCCGATGAATCATGGTTTATTCCATGGTTCTACTGCATGGCAGGGTGAGGAGGGAGTCTCCAAGTCTACCACACACTAACCGTCCAGCCAACTGTGTTAACCTTTCCAATAGCAGAAAAGTGAGGCAACCTCAGAGCTTTCTGCAGGCAGTTATGTCCTGCAAGACATCAAGGAACCATTCACACTTGAGTGCAAAGCCAGATCTATCTCAAATATACAAGGCCACAATGGAGATGTCTTTGTCAGGAGCTGTAGAATTTGGGCACAATAAGCCCATCAGACCACCTTCAAGCGTTCATGAGAAATTGGGAATAAAAAAAAACACCTGCTTGTCGATCACATTTTAAATTCTAACAGCAGAGACCAATTGAGATTCAACGACCTATTTTTAATGTTACCACTAGTAAGAGATCATGCACAGAACTGATCAAATTTGATCAAACATCTAACTTTATGTGTGACAATATTTTTCTTCAAGGGACAAACCATCCAAATCATCTGAATCAAATTAAAATTATTGTTGTCATTTAAATTGGATCAAATTCAGATTCATTCCAAATGTTATATTTATTAAAGCTTATTCCAGTAGCAAATTTCCATTTTCTCTTTCTACAGTGCATGTTAAGTATGATAACAGCTTGTTCACAAGCCAGACCCAACACTCCACACATTTAGGCTCATAAATATGCAGTTTTTTTTAAACAAAGCAAGATGTGATCATAATTAAACGTAAATGTTCTATGATTTAACAAATTACAAATGTGGAATAGATTTCCAATGTGGAAGGCAATTTCTTTCACTTTCTACTGAGTGTTGAATGCAGCTTTCTTCTATCCACTGCTAATTGCTGTTCACAATCAGTTCATACAAGAAGTCAGCATGAAATTATCGGCTCTCAGCAAAGTCAAGAAAGTCACAGTATGTGGAGTTTATACAAGCCTAACATGAAGCCCTGTTTCACAGTGCTAACAATGAGAGGTGGGAGCTTATACTTCTCAGTCTGATTCATGGGAGCAGCCACCTTGCACAGACTGTTAACACGTCAACATTTAATAGCTTTGTAGCTGTAATACAAAATGAGGTTACAGTAAAGGTTTTTTTTTATTCATGTGAAGTGGAAATTAAGTATAGGAGTGCCATCATTGTATGCAGTGCCTCTCGTATTACAACAGCTATAGGTATTGTGATTTCACTGAATACTCTTTGACAATATAAATATGCAACTGTCAGCTGTTACTGATGTCACTGATTTGATGAAGTTCACCCCACAAGAGCAATGCAGCCAAAACAAAATAATAAACACAAACTCTAGACATTTACAAGCCAAAGTATTTGTGGAACTTTTATTGTATATTTGATGCTTTAGTAAATTGTGGCCAATGAAATCAAACCTGGTTGGTTAACACAACATGAAACCCGAGCTCTTCAAATGCATATGGGTATAATTTGTGTCAGCTAATTTTACAGGTAGCATTTTCACATGGTGCCAGTGTTTGTAATCCAATGCTGTTTATGAAAACTAATCTAGTTTAAGGATGTCTGACTAGAGTTAGGGCCTGTTCTGCGATGGTTTGTTAAACACAATGGATATTTGTCATGTGTGCAACTCGCTGCAGTGAATGGATTGAAGCAAAGATATTCTATCCTGTTTACTACAGTTCAGAACTTGTTATATAATGTATCATAGTTGATTCTTAATTACAGGATTGTGAAATTGCTGAATCTGTATAAACTCTTCTTCACCACTGTCAACTCTGAGAGCCAGGATAACTATATACTATTCACCTGTAAAATGATAGCCTGTCATAAAAATAAGGCAGTGGTACCACCCAGCTTGATCAATGACCTTGTGATGATTGAACCATTAAGGAAGGGACAGGAAGAGAATTCCTTTTTGGTCACAGAAGAGAGAGAGAGGAAAATAAGCAATATTGTACCCAAGCTTGTGGCTGGATATTAGTTGACAGTCTTGTTTAATCAGTTAGTAGTGTATGTTTTAGTCAGAAATAGACTAACATATGCACAATAGAATAGGTTGGTAGTCCAAAAAAAATCGAATTACTGTATTTATTGTGGAGACTATGATTCTATGAACTATAAAATCATAGCATAAAATTAATGCTAGATTGGAAATCACAACTCAGAAAAGCCTCAAGTGTCAACTGTCGCTCAGAATGCTAGAATCATAGAATCCCTACAGTGCAGAAGGAGGCTATTCAGCCCATTGAGTCTGCACCAACCCTCTGAAAGAGCACTTTGCCTTGGCTCTCCCTATCCCTATAATCCCTCCCAACCTTTTTGGTCACTAAAGGGAAATTTAGCATGGCCAATCCATCTAACCTGCATATTTTTGGACTGTGGGAGTTAACTGGAGCACTCGGAGGAAACCCACGGGAAGAATGTACAAATTGCACACAGACAAGGCTGGAATTGAACCTGGGTCCATGGCAATGTGAGGCAGCAGTGCTAATCACAGTGCCGCCCCTCAGTGCTATCACTATTGTCGCTCACTCAGAAGGTTATGAGTTGATGTTCCATTCCAGATATTTAAACATACAATCACATTCCATTGCAGCACTGAACGGGTGCGATCTTTCTCATGTGTCGTTAAAGGAAGGTCTTATCTGCCCTCTCAGATAAACATAAAAAAGCCCATGACACTGCTTCAATGAAAAGGAGAGGAATCTTCTTGGTGTCCTGACAAATATTTACCCTCACTATTCCATGGATTGCCACCTTAATGTGATGGAGAGGCCTGGGTATTATAATGATCCCTTGAGTGATGCCATTGGGAGCTCCTTGCTCCTGGCATAGGACCACCAGTGGATCAATACCTTGGTAGCCAGCTCTCACAAAAAAACAATTATTGAGAGATCAAACAGTTAATCAGCTGCATCAGCTCAGTCTTCTGCAACTATGGCTAAAAATGTTTGACAACGAAGACTTTTGCAAGTCATCAAAAGTCTGAGGGCACGATTCTCCGCAAATGCGGCGAGTCGTAAAGGCTGCCGTGAAACTGGCCATGTTTCACGGCAGCCTCCGCGCCCCCTCCCGGGACCCGATTCTCCCCCCTGGGCGGGGCTAGCAGTGCGGCCCCGTGAAGCACGGCATCGCGGGCTTAGCGACCGTCGCTAAGTCCGCGTGCCAAGCGTCACGGCGGCTGACGCGCACGATGACGTCAGCCGCGCATGCGCAGATGACGTCATCACGCAGACGCGTCAAACCCGCGCATGCACGGGCCATCATGCCCCTCAGCCGCCCCGCGGACTAATCCTACGGGGCGGCAGAGGAACAAATAGTGCCCGGGTATCGGACCCGCTGCCCGCGATCGGTGCCCACCGGTCGCAGGCCCATGCCACCCTTGGCACGGCCGTGGTGCGGCCGTGCCAATCGGTGCCATGGTTGTCCGGGACGGCACTTTGCGGCCGTTTTCACAAACGGTGAGAGCAGGTGTGATTGCGTCCGTGAAAACGGCCCTAAAGGCCTGGGAACTCGGCCCATCGGCCTGGGGAGAATCGCTGTTCGCCGTAAAAAATGGCGAGCAGCGATTCGTGTCGTGGGGCGATTGTGGGGGGGTGGGGGGGGGGTGGGGAGAATAGCAGGAGGACGGGAAAAATGTCGGGAAGGCCCTCCCGCTATTCTCCGACCCGTCGTGGGCAGCGGAGAATCACGCCCTTAATATACAGAACAACTGTTGTCGCCATGCTCCCGTACTGCAGCAAGACCTGGATTGTGTATTAGCAGTAGATAAAAGTGCTAGAGAAATTCCATCAGCTTCGTCCTTTGGATTCATTGAGAGGACTGTTGAACAAAGTGTTTTTATTATAGCTGGGTCTACAAAAATTCAGGCAAAACTTCAAAATCAATTTCAATGGACTGGAAACTGAGCCCATATGGTTTTAAATAATTTCCTTCACCAGGTCCTGTTCTCTCAACTCTGAAATGGTGAAATTTCCAGGTGGGACAAACAGAAAGTTTCATAGGCACCTTGAAGCTCTCCTTGAAGTGCAGCAGCATTAACGTTAAAGCCTGGGTGGAGTACGCTACCAATCGATCAGAGTTGCAACAACCCACCGAGCCATCAAACTGCATCAAACTTCCACTCGCATTGCGATGAGGCAGATCAATAACAGAGAAGGAAAGGAAAAGGAAGCAAATCCTTTATTCTGGATCCCAATACCTTGGGGGAATGTCCCATCTGTCCACAGATTTGTGGGTCGGGATTTGGCCTGTTCAGTTACGCGAAAACCCATGGCAGAAATTCATACCCTGAGTGGATATCATCCTCAAATGGAGGGACAGCCAATGATTTAGCCCTCAACAAATGTCACTAAAGCAGGTTTTCTGGTCATTATCTCTTTGCTGTACGTGGGACCTATTTACAAATTGGCTGTTACATTTCTGACATTACAACAGTACTTAAATGGCTGTAATGGGACGTCCTGTCATTGTGAAAGGCACAACAAGTAACTAAATACAAGATCTTTTTTCCTTTATGTATAAATCTTATGGCAATAGAAATAAACTGATGCTATAGGAAGTGTTTTCGGCAAGAGTAGGGTAAAGACCATAATAGATTTGGGTAAACTTATGGACGTGAATTAACGGAAAGGTTTCTGAGTGGTAGCGAGCAGAAATTGCCGGGTGCTTCCTGATGGTTGACCTGGAGAGAACGCGACCGTTATCCAATGTCAATTAGGGCCGATAAAGATGTCCAACGAGCTTCACGTTGACAATGACTGTCCCATCAGCTGATTCTCATGGACTTTGCCCAGCTGTTCCCTGCTAATGATGGGGAAGCAACTCTTAAACCGATCTCACAGAGCAAACCTCAGGCAGCATGCAGCCGTGTCACCAAGCAGACCCGCTCCACAATTCGGAGATGCCAACCTGGCCGGGCTGTTGGACGTAGTGGAATCCAGAGAGGGCACTCTGTTCCTCTCAAGGGGGTCAAAGGGTCATCCACAGGGCAGCCAGTGCTGCCAGGGAGGCAGCAGCAGTGGCTGTCAGCACGGGGAGTGTCGCCAGGAGGACCACCATCCAGTGCAAAGGAGCTCAATGACCTCCACTGGGCCGCATGGGTGAGTTAGCACCGACCCCCTGGCACCAGTCCTGCCTCCCACCCCAGGCAAACCCCCCTCCCACCCAATGACACTGCAATTGACGATGCACCAACCTCTTCCCCCCACAACACAATACCGTCTCCAGTACCAAGCACACCCTGAAGGTCGCGGGGGTGGCTGAGGACAGAGCAGTCAACAACGTCGAGCTTGGCCTGCGTCACAGAAGTAAGTGTCCACTGGCTCTCATCCAGATGATCTGTCACACGTGTTCTTGGCAGAAATAATGATCCTTCCCTCCCACTTACCACATGTCAATTCTCCCGCAGGATCTCCATCTGATGGTGCCAGCCCATCCGGTGTGCAACCTCCCCCCCCCCCCCCCCGCCCTGACTGCCTCCCAGGAGAACACCTCGGAGGAAAGCTCCGAGGAGGCCACCATTGAGGCATCACAGCTGTCTTCCCCACCCTCCACCAACACAGAAACTTATTCCTTGGTGGGAGAAAGTAGTGGACAAGCTTCTGGGGCACAATCTGGTGAGCACCACACAGTTGCTGATGCACATCAGATGAAGGCAGAAACATCCAAGGGAATCAACAGTCGGAGGTCTGCTGCATCTCAGGAGCCAGTTGGGTCTCAGTCAGATGTCGAGTCTCTGGGCCAGATTATTCTGGAACTGATGCAGACACTAGGATGCAGGTGTGAGTGTCAGAGGGGGATGTCAGCGACACTCCAGCAGGTCCACAGCCGATTGGAGGAATCCCAAAGGCTACTGGAGCAGGAGATGGTGCTGGCAATGCCTGACACCGAGTCTAACATTGCTGGAGTAGTGACCGCAGTGGAGATCCTGGAGCACAACGTCAGCAGCATGAGTGGTGGTGTCCAAGGTGTTGCTCAGTCAGTGACGGCCATGGCTGAGGGTCTTGACAGCATGTCCTGGTCACTGGGAGAATGTCCCAGTCTCAGGTAGGCATTGCCGAGGCGCTCCAGAGCATGTCCCAGTCACTGAGAAAAGTGTCCCAGGTGCAGGTGGACATTGGCGAGGCACTGAAGAGGGTGGCCTGATCACTGAGGGCATTGACACCATGGTGCAGACAATGCGGCGCCAGGGCTGGCAGAGCCGGATGACGCAGGTGCCTCTGGAGCTCACCCCAGTTGCCCCTCTATCCCAAGGTGAGCCCTAAGGCCCTACGGGCACCGACCAGACAGAGGGAGAGCTCGAGGCCAACCCAGAGCCTCCCTACAGGGAGACAACGGCAGTCATCAGCTCTCCCAATTCCCCCTCTCCTGACAACAGCGCATTTGAGGAACAGAGTGGCATGACGAGACATAAGTCGGGCGTGACCCTCCGGCCCCAAGACCTCCCCTGAGGATGCCCACCAGGGGCATCAAAGGCCACGGGGCACGGTAAACAGCAAACTGCTTTCACCTCTGATATGCAACCAAGGAACACGCCTAGATACAGTGGCAGAGCACAGAGGGTTAAGTTGATCAAAGATCACTGAGAGGGCACTGGGCGGGGTGGGGGGGGGGGGGGGTGGGGGGTGTGGCGGCGGCACCATCAGGAACTAGGGACAGTTAGGGTTCTGATTGTGCTCCATTAAAACATGTCGCAGCCGAGACATGTAGAGCCTCTATCATGTTATTCCGCCCTGCGGGCTGGCCTGGACCCCCTCCCCTAGTTGCCTTCTGCCCTTTCCCATTTGCCCTCCCAGGCATGGTGGTCCTCAATCTGCCCCCCCCCCCCAATCTGTACCTCATACTACATGCAGGCAATGGGGGTGAAATCCCTGTCAGCAGACAGACAGGAGTCAGACCATGGCATAGATTGAGGAGCATCAGAGCTCACATCACAGTGGGTTATCATCCCTCTCCTGCCTCGTAGTAAAACCCGCTGACAGTACCAACGCAGGTCCATCACTCGGAGTATGTTACACATATCCTGGGAGGGTGGAACAGGTTGATTCTTGGGGCTGGGGAGAGGGGGGGGGCAGCGGTGGTGAGAGGAATGGATAGGAGGGGGAGTGAGGGAGAGGCGGACTAGGTGGGGTGAGCTGGGGTTGGAAAGGTGGAGGGGAGGGGTGAGATGACATACGAAGACACACCCTATGAGAAGCGGGCAAGGATGAAGGCCTTCCTGATCCTCTGGGCATGTCGGACCCTCGCCACCGCCGCTTATCCTCCATCTTCCGGCTGCTCCAGAGGGTCCTCCCTGGGCTCATCCTTCAACCCCTCCTGGTCCAGCTCCTCCTCCTCCTCATCCGATGCTGCATATTCCTCCTCCACCTCCAGCATGTCACCCCGCTGCTATGCCGGGTTGTGGAAGCCGCAGCAGACCACCACGAACCGGGTACCTCTCTGGGGGATGTACTCCATTGCACCGTCAGAGCAATCGAGGCATTGGAACTGCATTTCCAGCAGTCCGATGCACCGTTCAACGACAGCCCAGGTGGCCAGATGGGCCTTGTTCTATCGGGTCTCCACATCAGTCACTGACCTCTGCACTGGAATCATTAGGCAGGACTTCAGCGGGTACTCCTTATCCCCCAAGAGGCAACCAGTCATCCAGGCGTGTCCCTCAAAATGCCAGGGATCTCCAACTGTCCCAGGATGTACTTGTCGTGTACATTCCCTGCGAAGCTTGCAGACACATGCGTGATCTTGAGGTGGTGGTCACCCACAAGTTGAATGTTCAGGAAGTGTTATCCCTTCCTTTTAATGAAAGGCGCTCCCGGACTGCTCGATGCATGCAAGATGACATGCATGCCATCCCTTACCCCCTGGACCTGGGGCATCCAGGTGATGGCGGAGAACCTTGCTACCCAGGCGTCCTGATGGGCCTGGTCCAGGTCAAAGTTTACATAGTCAGCTACCCGGCCAAACAGGGTATCTGTCTCCTTGTTGAGGCAGAAACTCCTGTGGCACATGCTGTCTGACATCTCCTCAAACAGCCAGCGATGCTGTACATCTTGTGCCGTCGCCTGTCTCCTCCTCTGGGTCCCTCCCTGGCATGATGGGTGGCAGGATCCTCAGAGTGTGGAGTGGGCCTCTGCACACGGGCTGCCACCTCGAGACTCTGTCGATACCACTGCCACCACCATCTCCAGCACCTGGCCGCCTGGGCTGCCATCGGCACTGCGAGGGTAACTGCTGCAGGGTCTACACTATCATCTATCATGTGATATCTGTAAGGAATTGGAGAGGATGAAAGACATTGTTGGGGTTTCCACCCCGGCACCCTCGGTACCTGGTACCCGGTACCGTCAGGTCCCTCAAGCCTCCCCCACCCTTACATGCTCCGTTTTCTCCCAGGGTGCCTTCCAACAAGCCGGTTGTGCTGGGGGAACACTCCTTGCACACGCACCCCTGGCCACAGCAGGGGTGCCTGGGCACCAGATCCCTGCTGGGAACATTACTGGACGAGCGCAGGTTCCCTCAACAATTCACACACCCACCCTCATGTTGCAGCGACGTCCCCAGTGCTGAGCCCAGCTCTGGAGTTTTTGATTGTTGGCTGCTGCCTCTGTGGTGTTGATGCATCCAGTGTTCAGGCAATGTGTCCAGGCCTCACAGTTTGAACAGGATGCCACACAGTTAACACTCGTCTGCGACATGGCACGTCTATCCACGGGAATCCACTTGAAAATATTTTGTTTATTAAACGATTAATAGTAACAAAGAATTGAAAATCAACTACATAACATTCCACATATCACACTAACCATTAAACAACAACAAAACATCACCATTCCATATTGGTACAAATACAAAGCCAAATCGGTTCATTTGCAAAAAAAACCCACATGATATCACCCCTCGCAGGTTCCTCAACAACAAAGGATAAGCCTGAGACTGTGTTATAATGTCCAGAACTTTGTCGTAGAAATGTTCTGTCCACCAATGTGTTACTTGTTCCACGTATCAGTGCCATTCTCCATCCAGGAGCTGCAACTACGCAGGCCCTCCCACACGGCCCAATCTCACCAGAACCAAATCCTGGCATCCATATATTCCACTGGCGCTCAAGATGCAGTTGAACGTCCTTGACTTGCAGTATGCTTACCCCCACGGTGATGTGCCAATTACATGTAGCATTCACCACACCAGCAACAAAAGCATAAGCAATCTACAAAAGCATTTCTTCATCGTCATCATCAGGTAGCCCATTTGGAACAAAGTTATGCACCAGCTCCCGCAGCATCTTCTTGCTTCAAATAGGATTGCCTTCTGGATTCATACATTCCCCTGGACTCGGTGTTCCAGGACCCAGGTATCTTAGAAAAAACTGTCCTTCTTTCTGGTTACAGAAAAGGAAGGAAACAGCAACAGCAGCCTCCAGGTATCTGCAGCCACCAGCAGAAGCAAACAGCAAACACAACCTGCAGCTGTGAAGTGCTTGTGTAACTAACAATGCCAATCCTCTATTTGCGATAGCCTTCAATTGTGCAGGCAGAGACTGCCACGCTCAATGGAGTTAAAGTGACCTGCACCATATTAACACAGTCAGGGCTCTGTCCTGGGGTGTTCGGTGGGATGGACAGGCAGCAGCTGAAGTTGACCCTGGTATGCGTTTACACAATCTGGGGGTAATATGTTAGACCCGCAGGTGCTGAGCCCCTCACAATCCACCACTGGAGGCCAACACCCCCGACCGGACATGTCCTCCCCCCCCCCCCCCCCTCCCCCCCCGGGGGGGGTCCCCCACCTGCCCGAGTGCTGGGGCAGCAGCCCTGTTGCCCCCGGGCCGATTGCCATATTCTGAAGATGGCTGCTCACCTCCTCCAATCCCCACAGCAACCATTTCACTTGCTTCACGTTTTTAAATAGGTGTGCTTGCTATGTGTTGTTCTCTGCCTTGCTTTAACCAGATGACTTTGATGTGCAGTGTTGATAAGAGAACGAGTTTTGTAAACTAACAAAACTATTTATTAAACACAACAATTGGATTCAACACTTATCCCTAAGAACTAACAGTTGCTTAAACACACATAAACTATATTCATCTAACATCTAACTCACTAACTCATTAACTACTCTCGTGCTCTCTCACTACCTTCAGTACTCGCAGCCAGCTCCTGCTCCTTACATCTATTCTCCAACCTTCTGTCGTACCAGGTTCAGCGTCATCCCTTTTATACAGCTAGGGTTGTTCCCTCTAGTGGCTGTCTGTACACATTTCATTAACCCTTACATTACCCGCATGTATGATAATACCACCCGCTAAAGGGCGATTGCGTGACCGCTCGCTGGGGAGCCAGTTAGACATTTGGCATACTTACGTGAGATTGTGATTGGCCTTAATTGGTGATAACTGGTTTCTTGCCAAGTCATGGCGGGGTCTGGATCTCCACAACGGGAGCGGGCCGGTGAGATCGGAAACCGATTGGCACTGACACGGTTCCTGATTTTGGCCAGTCCTGTGGTCCAACCGACTCACGTGGCTTCGCGCCCGTCACGACACGGCCGTTAGATTGCACCCTATATGTTTCATTAAAGTGTTTGGTAGTTCCAGGGACTGGATTTTCAATCCTGATCAGAAATCAATGGCTGCATCATTTCTGGATCCCGACCTTGCATCGTTTCAGCATTGGTGATGCAGCCCAATTTTTAATTTGACTGGAGGCGAGTTTAAGCTCAATTATGAGGAGGTGGGAACATGGGGGGGCGATTCTGCAATATGGAGCCCAAGTGTTCGCGCCATCATGAACGTCGCGGGCCCGGGTACGACCGATTGGGCCAGCATGGCACTGGAGCGGTTCAGACGCCATCGGAGGCCCCCCCGGGGACGGAGCCCCCTCCCCCACCCCCCCACAGGCCGCCACCCGACCGTTCGCGCAGAGTTCCCGCCGGCAGCAACCAGGGGTGAACGGCGCCGGTGGGACTCTGTCGTATCCGCGCGGCCGCTTGGCCCATCCAGGCTGGAGAATCGGCGGCCCCGCCGATTCCAGCGGCCCGCAGCCGGGACCGCGCCAAATGCACCGGTTCAAATGGCGCCGATTCTCCGCACCTCAGAGAATCGTGCGCTGGCGTCGGGTAGTCGTGGCGCGGTTGCGGTGATTCTTCGGCCCGGTGCGGGGCTCGGAGAATCGCCCCCATGGTTCTGGAGGGTGATTTTAAAATCCAAATGGCATCCATGCCCCATGGCTTACCAGTGCCTTGTGGGAGAGAGAATGTAGGAGAGCAGTGGGCCAGCAGAGAAGAGTCCACATAACTGTTTAAACACTCACTTCCTAAGCCACTCTGTGAAGGTAACTTTGTGCCACTGCATGAGACCTCAGTTTACCATCATGAAAGTGGGTCCTTGATGATTATTTACCAAACCACATCTGAGTGCTGTGACTTACTTACTACAGATAAGGTGAGGAGACAAGTCCATCTCAGCTACAACAGGGACTGAACTCTGTGAAATCGGTATTAATCTGATCCACTTGCTAACTATCTAACTAACTGAGGTGACCGCCACCCCCTCGGTTTAACTATTCATTTTCAGACAAGATTTTCATCAGCAGCCACATTAGTACTGGCTCCATGCTATGCTCCTGACAACTGTGCACTAATGTGTCTCAGGTTTTTCACTCTTCCCGTCATTAATTTTGAAAAATTAAGACCGTCCCTCTGCAGCCTGTTAACAAGTTCTTCAACAGCAAGTTAATTGAGAGCACTTGGGCTGCAAGCTCCACCCTCTCTTTAAAAATTACAGCATGTCACAGACCGGCCTGAAGACCAACATATTATCCAGCTGCTATGTAAATTGGGCTTATATTCTCAGGAGTTTCGAAGACTGAGAGGTGATGTCACTGAAACTTGCTAAACTCTGAAGGGATATGATGGGGTGGACATAGAGGATTGTTTTATTGGTCAGTGAGCAGTCTCAGGATATGGGGCTGATCTTAGAACTTAGAACTTAGAACAGTACAGCACAGAACAGGCCCTTCAGCCCTCAATGTTGTGCCGAGCAATGATCACCCTACTCAAACCTACGTATCCACCCTATACCCGTAACCCAATAACCCCTCCCCCTTAACCTTACTTTTTAGGACACTACGGGCAATTTAGCATGGCCAATCCACCTAACCCGCACATCTTTTGGACTGTGGGAGGAAACCGGAGCCCCCGGAGGAAACCCACGCACACATGGGGAGGACGTGCAGACTCCGCACAGACAGTGACCCAGCCGGGAATCGAACCTGGGACCCTGGAGCTGTGAAGCATTTATGCTAACCACCATGCTACCATGCTGCCCCATTTGATCATTTAAGACTGAGATGAGAAGTAACTATGCAAAGGGCTGTGGATCTTTGGAATTCTCTACCTCAGAGGGTTGTGGATGCTCCATCATTCAGCACATTTAAGGCAGAGGGAATTATGGCTGGGATTCTCCGATCTCTTTCGCTTCACCACCACCGCAGTGAGAACAGACACTTTGGTGCTCAGCCAAAACTCCATTCACTGCAGCGGGACTGGAGATGCGGACGAGGTCGGGTAATCCGGCCATGGTCTATGCAAGAAGAGTGGGAAAATGGAGTTGAAGCCCAAGATCAGCCATGATCGTATTGAATGGCGAATCAGGCTCAAAGGGCCAAATGGTCGAATTCTGTTTCGATTTTTTACGTAAGTGTGCCATTTTCAGAGCATGCCTGCACCTGACCTCGCCCCTCATGGGTGACTGGAAATTTCAGCCTCAGGCATGTATAATAGAAAGGTATTCTATTTCTTAACATTAGGTTCCTTCCCCTTCATAATAACAAAAAAAATCCTTGGTATATTTTTAATTGGTTCCCTTATTACTGTACTATCTTGAATAGCTAAGGCAGCTATCTACATTTTGGAGTGATCATTGGAATGAATTTTGGATGAGCTGTCCCTTTCTGCACAGTTAAACATGGGTCAATCAATGAAGACTCTAATTGCTTTCTATGGTGATGTCAAGGAGCTGAACTATATGCTGCACTTATTAAAAAAAAGTAATGTTGCTGGCTAAATTGATGAGGGAAAATTGGGGTAATAACAAACAAGCAGTAAATAGGAGCCAAGGGAGTAATTAATGAATCATGGGAGATTTACTTGTTTAGTATATTTTATTTGTGCTTTGATGCCCTTCAGTATTTTGAGTTGTGTGTTCAGGCATCCTTTAACAATTTGGATTAGTGATTAGTGTAGTGTTCTGAGGGGAAACTGGTAAATTGTGGATTGGTTATTGTTTTTGAAAACAAGAAGCCGGCCCTGAGTTCCTACTTCTGGCTAATTCTGATCTTTGGCAGATAGTTGTGCAAGGATTATGGCTGAAACAAATACACAACAATATTGTGTGAATATCAAATATTATATCTAAGAACAATCAAGCACAGGAAAAATAATCAGAAAACTCTTATTGACTTGGCAGAAAAATACGCATTTTGTAATGTAAATATTATTTTCAAGTTGAAGATGATGAATCAGGTTTTTCCCAATATAATGGACATTGAATTTTGTTCAGGTAATTTTGTCATGGGCCTGTCTGGAAAATTATCTTAAATGGCCCTTTAATGATTCTAATTGGTTAATTCTTATTCAATTTGTTTAAATCGAACCATACTGAATGAATTGATAGTTTTAAAATTCTGTCCTTAGAGCTTCTGCTCTGCCATCGTACGGAACCCTAGGCAGGATTCTCCGGGCCTCCAGCGATTACTTTCTCGGCATTCTTTCTTCCCACCACTTATCAATGAGATTTCCCATTGAAGACACCCCACGCCGCCGGGAAACCCACGGGGGGGGGGGGGGGGGGGGGGGGGGGGTGTTGCGCAGCCGGCGGGAACAGAGAATTCCGGCCCCCAATTACACATGAAACAGGATTTCACCGATCCTGCACAGATGTTGTGGCAGCAGAGTGGGAGAAGACCTGAGGGAGTTTTCCCCTGGATACTTTGTGAAATGTTGAAGTTAAGTAAATTTGTTTTTTCAAATTTAGAGTACTCAATTATTTTTTTCCAATTAAGGGGAAATCCACCTAACACGGGAAAGCAGAGGTGCCCAGGAAAATAGGCACCCATTTGAACTAATGCGAGGTCAAATATCACGTCTACATCAGTGGGGAATCTGACTTTATTTTGCACACTATTTTTGGAAATAGTTTGTTTTTTGAATCACATACCTTCCACTGAAATTTGTAATTGATCCATGGCTGGGGAAGAGACAGGTTATGAACATGGGCGTGGTGAGGGGCAGATTGCTGTTCATTGGAGTTAAGTGGAGAATCTGCCCACCGCCCCCCCACCCCCACCCCAACCCCCCCCCCCCCCCCCCCCCACCCCACCCACCACACCCCTCCCACCCCCGTCCCTTTCTCCAACATGTTTGTCATCCACCTAGTCCAGACCTTCTGGTGGAGTCCGACATTCTCTTCATCTCCTTAACCTAAGGTAGAAGCCCACGGAATTGTTTTTGGCAGAACGGTAGCATAGTGGTTAGCACAGTTGCTTCACAGCTCCAGGGTCCCAGGTTTGATTCCTGGCTTGGGTCACTGGCTGTGCGGAGTGTGCATGTTCTCCCCATGTCTCCCTGGGCTTCCTCCGGGTGCTCCGGTTTCCTCCCACAATCCAAAGATGTGCAGGTTAGGTGGATTGGCCATGATAAATTACCCTTAGTATCCAAAAAGGTTGGGTGGGGTTACTGGGATCGGGTGGAGGCGTGGGCTTAAGTGGGGTGCTCTTTCCAGGGGCCGGTGCAGACTCGATGGGTCGAATGGCCTCCTTGTGCACTGTAAATTCTATGATTCTTTGATCTTTGGGTTGTGGGGGTGAACATGCAAACTCCACATGGACAGTGACCCAGGGCTGGGATTTGAACCAGGTCCTCAGTGCCGTAATCCCATCGCGCCACTTGCCATCCCTGAAGTCAAGTAAAGTTACAGCACTGTATTCCCAATGACAGGTGCATTCTTTTTCATAGAGAAATACAGCACAGAACAGGCCCTTCGGCCCACGATGTTGCGCCGAACTTTTGTCCTAGGTTAATCATAGAATTTTGGACAATTTGTCATGGCCAATCCACCCAACCTGCACATCTTTGGACTGTGGGAGGAAACCGGAGTACCCGGAGGAAACCCACGCAGTCACGGGGAGGATGTGCAGACTCCACACAGACAGTGACCCAAGTCGAAATCGAACTTGGGACCCTGGAGCTGTGAAGCAATTGTGCTATCCACAATGCTACCGTGCTGCCCTTAAGAAGTTAACCTACACTCCCTTATTCTACCCTAATCCAAGTACCTATCCAATAGCCGCTTGAAGGTCCATAAATTTTCCGACTCAACTACTACCACAGGCAGTGCATTCCATGCCCCCACTACTCTCTGGGTAAAGAACCTACCTCTGACATCCCCTCTATATCTTCCACCATTTATCTTAAATTTATGTCCCCTTGTAATGGTGTGTTCCACCCGGGGAAAAAGTCTCTGACTGTCTACTCTATCTATTCCCCTGATCATCTTATAAACCTCTATCAAGTCGCCCCTCATCCTTCTCCGTTCTAATGAGAAAAGGCCTAGCACCCTCAATCTTTCCTCGTATGACCTACTCTCCATTCCAGGCAACATCCTGGTAAATCTCCTTTGCACCTTTTCCAAAGCTTCCACATCCTTCCTAAAATGAGGTGACCAGAACTGCACACAGTACTCCAAATGTGGCCTGACCAAGGTTTTGTACAGCTGCATCATCACCTCACGGCTCTTAAATTCAATCCCTCTGCTAATGAACGCTAGCACACCATAGGCCTTCTTCACAGCTCTATCCACTTGAGTGGCAACTTTCAAAGAACAATGAACATAGACCCCAAGATCTCTCTGCTCCTCCACATTGCCAAGAACCCTACCATTAACCCTGTATTCCGCATTCAGATTTGTCCTTCCAAAATGGACAACCTCACACTTGTCAGGGTTAAACTCCATCTGCCACTTCTCAGCCCAGCTCTGCATTCTATCTATGTCTCTTTGAAGCCGACAACAGCCCTCCTCACTATCCACAACTCCACCAATCTTCGTATCATCTGCAAATTTACTGACCCACCCTTCAACTCCCTCATCCAAGTCGTTAATGAAAATCACAAACAGCAGAGGACCCAGAACTGATCCCTGCGGTACACCACTGATAACTGGGCTCCAGGCTGAATATTTGCCATCCACCACAACTCTCTGTCTTCTATCGGTTAGCCAGTTTGTTATCCAACTGGCCAAATTTCCCACTATCCCATGCCTCCTTACTTTCTGCATAAGCCTACCATGGGGAACCTTATCAAATGCCTTACTAAAATCCATGTACACTACATCCACTGCTTTACCTTCATCCACATGCTTGGTCACCTCCTCAAAGAATTCAATAAGACTTGTAAGGCAAGACCTACCCCTCACAAATCCGTGCTGACTATCCCTAATCAAGCAATGCCTTTCCAGATGCTCAGAAATCCTATCCCTCAGTACCCTTTCCATTACTTTGCCTACCACCGAAGTAAGACTAACTGGCCTGTAATTCCCAGGGTTATCCCTATTCCCTTTTTTGAACAGGGGCACGACATTCGCCACTCTCCAATCCTCTGGTACCACCCCTGTTGACAGCGAGGACGAAAAGATCATTGCCAACGGCTCTGCAATTTCATTTCTTGCTTCCCATAGAATCCTTGGATATATCCCGTCAGGCCCGGGGGACTTGTCTATCCTCAAGTTTTTCAAAACGCGCAACACATCTTCCTTCCTGACAAGTATCTCCTCAAGCTTATCAGTCTGCTTCACGCTGTCCTCTCCAACAATATGGCCCCTCTCATTTGTAAATACTGAAGAAAAATACTTGTTCAAGACCTCTCCTATCTCTTCAGACTCAATACACAATCTCCCGCTACTGTCCTTAATCGGACCTACTCTCACTATCTTCTATGGATCATTCTAATCTAACATATTCTTTTTCAGGAGCAGTTAAAGAAATGTAACTTATCCATGAAAAGGATAAGCCAGCAGTCTATTATACTCAACACAAACTCTTGCTAGTCTTAAAGAATTCAAGGGCCAAAGGGCTGTTGGATCTTTAGAGACTTAAATTATTTGTTCTGAGACTGAGGTTCTATAGATCTTACAAGAGAAAAAGTACCTTTCATCCATCCGACTATATCAGATCTCGATAATGAGGTTCAGAACTAAGCCTTTGCACAGAGAACAGTAGATCCATTTAATTAAATTGGTGGCTTTGAAACAGAAGCAGAAAGTGGGAGTCAAGTCTGTTAGGTTTAGTGTGATTACAGTCCAAGTGTTCTTTTTTGAATTGAAAGTGCGTTCTGCTCAAGAACCTGGAAATCTGGAAAACTACATGTTATATCTTATCACACTATATTCATTGAAATAAATTATCCAGCCGACCCAGTGTAAGATGTTTTGCAGGTTGAAGGACGAACAGAAAAATGTACAACTGAACAATATAATTCTGAGAGACCATGTGACACAATTCTGAACATATAGGCAGCAGAGGGAAATTCTCAACAAACCTGTTCTCTTTCTGCACAATACCATCAAGAATAATAGAATATTGTTTTCTCTTTTGTTAATTAATGTTTCAGTTCGAATTTGAGAGAAACAACTACAATTTGTTAAATTGGAAAGTTCTTTAAGTGATAGTCCTAAATCCATTTGTGATGTCTCACTTCCGAAATATAACCGATGATTTATGAACTGCGTTTACGCAAGAGACTGATATACAACAAAACAAATATCACAATTGCACTTAATGAGAATCTATTTGGCTCTCATCTCAGTGTAGCAGGGTAGCATAGTGGTTAGCACAATTACTTCACAGCTCCAGGGTTCCAGGTTCGATTCCTGGCTGGGTCACTGCCTGTGCGGAGTCAGCACATTCTCCCCGTATCTGTGTGGGTTTCCTCCGGGTGCTCCGGTTTCCTCCCACAGTCCAAAGATGTGCGGGTTAAGTGGCTTGGCCATGCTAAATTGCCCTTAGTTTCCAAAAAGGTTAAGTGAGGGTTACTGGGTTACGGGGATAGGGTAGATATGTGGGCTTGAGTAGGGTGCTCTTTGTCATGGCCAGTGCAGATTTGATGGGCCGAATGGCCTCCTTCTGCACTGTTGATTCTATGATTCATGAGATGAGCAAACGCCCACTGTTGTACTTTGACGGGCTCGATGTCATCTACTTATTCTGCACATTTTTCTACTGGGAGCTTCTTTTCGGGTCTGATTTTTAAAGTTGATTGAATTTTTTGGGGGGAGGGGGACACAGGGCAAACATTTTACAGTTTGGATTCAAAAAATAAAGTCAGAAATGCTGCACTCCCAGTGAGGAGCTATGCTTGTAGCTCTAATTGTCCGACTGGAATTGCAGATTTACTGAAATTATCCATAATATTTAAACTGCAGTCTAACCAAAAAGACGGATTGTTAAAATTGTATCTTAATTTCAGATAATGCCCATGAAACAATGGACTGCATGTGAGCTTTTGAAGTGCTGTTTTATTATAACCAATTGATGGTGCAGATAATTAGAAGTTCAGCAATGCCTCACTGAACTAAGCTCAGAGCGAGCATCTGTCAGAGATAGGGCTAAATCCTCAGGCCTGTATTTCCTTCATGGCTAAGTTCTGGGAGCGCAGAGTGTCTAAATTTCTCTTTTCTCCAGTTGCTCCGTCTTTTTTTGTTTATTTTCATCAATGTTTTCAATGCCACTGAAAACCAAGCTTTCCACAATTAATTATTTTCATGTCAAACTTTTGGTTGTGTTTTCCTCCACTAACCCTGGGCAGAATCTTGAACCTGCATTAGCCAGCAGCAAGAACCCCGACGCGGCGCAATCGGGAAATTCAATTCTCGCCAGCAAGATTGTGTTTTTCCACACCCCTCATCAAGGACAGGAACCTCATTAAAATACATTATAACATCATCAATGAGCCGTCCCAACTTCCTACGAAAGGAGACAAGGACGTACCCACAACCGCCACGACAGACACTACTGGAAGACCTACTGGACGCAAGTATCCTAGAGAAAGGGAACTGTAGCGACATGTATGGCCGACTGGTAGATAGGGACGACACCGTACTGGACGCAACAAGAAGGAAATGGGAGGACGACCTGGGGATGGAGATAGGGTGGGGACTCTGGAGCGAAGCACTGCGTAGGGTTAACTCCACCTCCACATGCGCAAGGCTCAGCCTGACGCAACTAAAAATGATACATGGAGCCCACTTAACAAGAAACCGTATGAGTAGGTTCTTCCCGGAGGTGGAGGACAGATGTGAACGGTGCCAAAGAGGCCCGGCCAACCACGCCCACATGTTCTGGTCTTGCCCCAGACTTGTGGAGTACTGGACAGCATTCTTCGAGGCTATGTCCAAAGTGGTGGGGGTGAGGGTGGAGCCATGCCCGATAGTGGCGGTCTTCGGGGTTTCAGACCGGCCAGATCTATTCCTGGGGAGGAGGGCGGACGCCCTTGCCTTTGCCTCCCTGATCACCCGCCGTAGAATCCTGTTTGGCTGGCGGTCAGCAGCACCGCCCAGAGCTGCAGACTGGCTGTCCGACCTCTCGGAATCTCTCCAAATGGAGAAAATCAAATTCGCCATCCGAGGGTCGGACGACGGCTTCCACAGAACGTGGGAGCCATTCATGCAACTGTTACGGGACCTGTTTGTGGCCAACGTACAAGAGAAAGAAGAGTCGGGTGGCCAAGAATCAGGGGGAAAATGGACGGGAATCGGGGGAAGGTAGCCGGGGGGGGGGGGGAGGGCTACGGGTTCGTTACGGGGGTTTGATGGCAAGCCAAGGCCCAAAACCAAACTATAAATAAATGCCTATAAACATGTGCCTCGGCCATATTGGGGAATGTAAAATATGTATGCCGGCTAAAGGGGGGAGGCCACAGTTATTATTACGGAGATGCTTACATGTAAATATATATGTTAATTTTTGTGTGTTCTTTTGTTTTTTCTCCCTCTAAAAATTTGTAATTTGTTCAATATAAAACATGAAAACTGAATAAAAAACATTTATAAAAAAAAATCAATGAGCCCTCCCACTGAGACATCCCCCTCACTAATTATTCATTGCCCATCGCCGTGAGGCAGCCACCCTCTAAATGGCAATTGCAGAGGGGGCTTTGGAGATGATGCGGGTGACCTAGGTGATGCGACCATCAATTCACACGAGACGATTAGTTGAAGTGAACAGTGGTTTTAATAAGCTAGATCTGTGCCTGCCTGCGACTGCTCTATACTGAGTGCCGCCTACAGGCTGCAGGTTTATATACCACCCCCGAGGGGGAGGAGCTCACAGGCAGAGCCCATAGGGGCATCAACATAATACAATACAATATAGTGGTGAATTGCAGTAGCAATACGTTCACCACATTCACCCCCTGTTAAAAATTGAAGTCCAGCGGGGGTGAAGTGGGCTCACGTATCGAGTCTGTCCGGAGCCTTAATCGTTCTCTGTGATTGCCTCAGCTCAGGTTTTGCTGCGGTGAGCACAGCTGTTGGACTCATTGACTCCGGGAGCGTATCGTCTGGAGCTTCATCACAGTGTGTAGGCGATGGGGGTAGGAGGGGTGTAAGCCGTGCAGGGGCGGTGTTCAGGATTCCCAGGGGGCAGCTGGTAGGCCCCCGTGAGGGATTCAGTTGGTGGTCATAGGCGGTGTGGGGGGAGGGGGGGGGAGCGGTTGGTGATGGTCGCTGGGGAATCAGCGGGCGCCAGATCCCGGAGGGAGACGATATCGTCCGTCGTGCTGCGCCACGTAGGCATTCTGAGGGTTGGCATATAGGAGCTGGACCCTCTTGACTACGGGGTCGGACATATGGCTCCTCACGTGCTTCCGGAGGAGGATAGGCCCTGGTGTTGTCAGCCAGGACGGAAGCATGACCCCGGAAATGGAGTTCCTGGGGAAGACAAATAGACGGTCTTGAGGGGTCTTGTTGGTGGCTGTGCAGAGGAGCGACCGAATAGAGTGGAGCGCATTGGGGAGGGCCTCCTGCCAAAGGGAAACCGGGAGACTTATAGACCGTAGGGCCAGAAGGACAGCCTTCCATACCGTCATGTTCTCCCTCTCCACATGTCTGTTTCCCAGGGGGGTTCAACTGGTAGTCCTGCTCGAGGCAATGCCCTTACCAAGCAGGTACTGATGCAGATCATCGCTCAAAAAAGAGGAGCCCCGATCACTGTGGACGTAAATGGGGAAACCGAACAAGGTGAAGATACAATGCAGGGCCTTAATGACAGTGGCCGCGGTCATGTCGGTACATGGGACGGCAAAAGGGAAACGGGAGTACTCGTCAACGATGTTGAGAAAGTACATGTTGTGGTCAGTAGAGGGGAGGGGCCCTTTGAAATTGACGCTGATGTGCTCAAAGGAGTGGGAGGTCTTCACCAGATGAGCCTTGACTGGCCGATAGAAGTGAGGCTTGCACTCCGCGCAGACTTGGCAGTTCCTGGTCATGGCCCTGACCTCCTCGGTATAGTAGGGCAGGTTGCGGGCCTTGATGAAGTGGAGAAGCCGGGTGACTCCCGGCTAACAGAGGTCATTGTGGATGGCCCGAAGTTGGTCATCTTGCGCGCTGGCACATGTGCCGCGGGTCAGAGCATCTGGGGGCTGATTGAGCTTCCCAGGATGATACACAACATCGTAATTATAGGCGGAGAGTTCGATTCTCAACCTCAAGATCTTATCATTCTTGATCTTGCCCCACTGTGTGCTGTTGAACATAAAGGCTACTGACCCTTGGTCAGTGACAAGGGTGAACGTCCTACCGGCCAGGTAGTGCCTCCAATGCCGCACGGCCTCCACAATGGCTTGAGCTTCCTTTTCGACAGAGGAGTGTCGAATCTCGGAGGCGTTGAGGGTACGGGAAAAGAAGTCCACGGGCCTGCCTGCCTGGTTGAGGGTAGCGGCCAGGGCGACGTCCAGATGCATCGCTCTCCACCTGGAAGGGGATGGACTCGTCCACCGCGTGCATCGTGGCCTTGGTAATGTCTGCCTTGATACGGCTGAAGGCCAGGCGTACCTCAGTTGTCAGGGGAAAGATGGTGGCTTTGATAAGTGGGCAGGTTTTGTCCGCATAGTTGGGGACCCACTGGGCATAATAAGAGAAGAACCCCAGGCATCCCTTCAGGGCCTTGGGGCAGTGGGGAAGGGGGTGTTGCAGGAGGGGGCGCATGCGGTCGGGGTCGGGCCCTAGGACTTTGTTTTCCACGACATAGCCGAGGATGACTAGTCGGGTTGTGCGGAAAATGCATTTCTCCTTTTTGTAGGTGAGATTCAGGGATTGGGCGGTTTGGAGGAATATCTGAAGGTTAGTGTCACGGCCGCAGATGGTGACATTATCTAAGTACGGGAACGTGGCCCACAGCCCGTACAGGTCAACCAATTCGGTCCATCGTTCTCCAGAAGACCGAGGCCCCATTGGTGATGCCGAAGGGGACCCTGAGGAAGTGGAAGAGGCAGCCGTCTGCCTCAAAGGCAGTGTAGTGGCGGTCTTCCGGGCGGATCGGAAGCTGGTGGTATGCGGACTTCAGATCTATCATAGAGAAAACCGGGTAGTGTGCAATCTGATTAACCATATCCGCTATGCGGGGAAGTGGGTACGCATCGAGTTGTATGTACTGATTAATGGTCTGGCTGTAGTCTACAACCATCTGGTTCTTTTCCCCGGTCCGGACGACCACCTCTTGGGCTCTCCAGAGGCTATTACTGACCTCGATGATCCCCTCCCTCAAGAGCCGCTGTAACTCCGACTAAATAAAAGTCCTGTCCTGGGCACTGTACTGCCTGCTCATGGTGGCAACGGGTTTACAGTCGGAGGTGAGGTTCGCGAAGAGCGAGGGAGGGGCAACCTTAAGGGTCGCGAGGCAACATATGGTGAGAGGGGACAGGGGTCTGTCAAACTTCAGGGTCTGGCTTCTGAGGTTGCACTGGAAATCCAGTCCTAACAAGAGAGGAGCGCAGAGATGGGGAAGGAAATAGAGTTGAAAATTGGCATACTCAGTGTGGTGAATGTAATTCACACTGTATTGTATTATATTATATTATGTCCTTGAGGGCTCTGTCTGTGAGCTGTTGCGCGGCTCTGCCCATAGGGGGAGATGAGGAGCTTGTACAGGGCTCCACCCTTGGCTCCGCCCATGGCTCCGCCCATGGCCCCTCCCACTACCGGAAGTATAAAGTGCTTCAGCCGTGTGAGCCTGCCCTCAGTTTTTCATGTCGCAGGCAGGCTCAGTTGTAAGACTATTAAAACCATAGTTTACTTCCAATCATGTTCCGAGTGAATTGATGGTCTCATCAATTTAACAGTCTTAGAAAACTTGAAGGAAACTACTATGGAATCAGCCCTCAAACCTGATCGACTAGAACTCGACCCGCAGGCTGCAGAGGCGAAGGAAATCTTCCTACACTGGCTTCGGTGTTTCAAGGCCTACCTGGCTGAATCGAGCACCTCTGAGACTACAGAGGAGCAGAAACGCAGCATACTGCATGCACGGGTGAGCCATCGCATCTCTACGCAACTCAATTGTACCACCTCCTATATTGAGGCCATTGCTATGCTCGACTGACTGTACATGCGGCCGGTAAACAAGGTCTACGCGCGGCACATTTTCACTACCCGCCGCCAGCGCCCCGCAAAGTGGCTAGAGGACTTCCTGCGCGACTTAAAAGCCCTTGCTCGGGACTGTAACTTTCAGGCTGTAACGGCCTCCCAGCATATGGAACTCACTGTTCGTGATGTTTATGTTGCAGGGCTCCGGTCTAACTCTGTGCGCCAGCGACTACTCGAGAAAGGGGCCCTGAACGTGGAGGACACGGTAGAGCTAGCAACTACAATGGAGGTTGCGTTCCGAAGTTTAAACTCATTCCCCGCAGACCAAGCGACCCCATCGTGTACCCCTGACCCGCGACATCCCCAGGCCTGCGCCACGCAGCCACCCACTCACTATGGCGCGCCAGCGTGCCATTTTTGTGGCCCGCCTCAACACTCCCGGCAGCACTGCCCGGCCCGCAACACGACCTGCAGCAGCTGCGGTCGCAAAGGACACTGTGCCAGAGTATGCCTGGCGAAATCGAAACTCTCTAACTCTAACTCCCCCGCAGTCCAGAGCACTCACCCACCCAACTCACAGGCCCGCAGACCCCAGAATGTTGCAGCGTGCCTGCCGACTCCGCCTCCACCCGACATGTGCGACTCATGGGGGCCGCCATCTTGGAAATCCTCCTCCACGTGGCCGGCCATGTGCGAGTCATGGGGGCCGCCATCTTGGACGCCATCTTCCTCGTCGCCCGCCACGTGCGATCCACGGGGGCAGCCACCTTGGGCGCCATCTGCTTCATCACCCGCCACGTGCGATCAACGGAGGCCGCCATCTTGGCCATCAACCGAAGTTCACCTCGACGACTACGACCTCAGCGGACAGTCATCACGGGCCACTCCAGCACTACTGATAGAGCCGCCGACTACCCGCAACTCAACGCAGTCATGTTGGACCAGTCGCGTCCGAAGCACCTCCAGAGCTCGATGATGTCCGTTCAAATCAACGGGTACAGGACACCGTGCCTCTTCGACTCCGGGAGCACCGAGAGCCTAGTACATCCTGACCTGGTAAGACGCTGTTCGCTCCCTATCTTCCCTGCACGGCAAACTATCTCCCTCGCCTCGGGCACGCACTCGGTCCAAATACAAGGGCGCACCGTCGCGACCCTAACGATTCAGGGCGCCAGCAACTCTCATTTCCAGCTGTATGTACTCCCCGAACTCTGCGCCCCACTCTTACTTGGGTTCGATTTCCAATGTAATCTCAATAGTCGGGCGGAGTTAAAGATGGCATCCCCCACGGATAGCACGAGGTGAATGACGCGTCAGAAGGGGGTGGTACCGGCAGGCATGCAGCCACGCTGCGGGGTCTGCAGGCCTGTGAGTCTGTGATTCGGGCCTGCGATTTTGAAACTTTGGGTCGGGCCAAGCAGACTTTGGCAAAGTGTCCTTTCTTGCCGCAGTTGCTGCAGGTCACTTTCCGAGCTGGGCAACGCTGCCTGGGGTGCTGTTTCTGACAGCAGAAATAGCAAGACGGCCCCCCGGGTTGGGCGGGCAGCCACGCGGCACAGGCCTGGGACACCCTCGGGTCGGGTGAAATTGCGTGGTCGGAAGGGAAAGCATTTAGGCTCTGGAAGGCTACCTCTAATGAGGTGGATAGTTTTACCGTCTCTTCTCGGTCCGGGCAGCCCTTTTCGAGTTGGCGCTGTCTGACATAGTTGGACCAGACTCCAGCCACATAGGTGTCCCGGATGGTGAGTTCCATGTGCTGCAAGGCCGTGACGCCCAAGCGAGTACCTTCAGGTCACGTAGACATTCCTCCAGCGAGTCCCTGGGGCGTTAACGACGTGTGGTGAAGTGATGCCGCGCGAACACTTTGTTCACCTGCCTCACGTAATGTCTTTTCAGGATCGCGACCGCGTCTGCGTACGTGGTCACGTCTTTGATTAGTAAAGAGATTCTGTGGCTCACCCGGGCATGGAGGAGACTCAGCTTGTGTGCCTCGGTGATGGCGGGCGAGGAGGAGGAGTCGAGGTAGGCCTCAAAGCAGCGGAGCCAATGTGAGAAGATTCCTTTGGCTTTGGCTGCCAGTGGGTCGAGTTCCAGTCGATCAGGTTTGAGGGCGGCTTCCATTGCGATATATCTTAGCGCATTAAATTGATGCGACCATCAATTCACATGAGACGATTAGTAGAAGTGAACAGTGGTTTTAATAAGTTAGATCTGTGCCTGCCTGCGACTGCTCTGTACTGAGTGCCGCCTACAGGCTGCAGGTTTATATACCACCCCCGAGGGGGCGGAGCCCACAGGCGGAGCTCACAGGGGCATCAACATAATGCAATACAATACAGTGGTGAATTGCAGTAGTAATATGTTCACCACACTAGGTTAGTGGAACTCGGATCCGGCAGTGTTGGAGAAGGGGTGCTGCACCTCGGGCGTGCAGGACCCAGGGGTCATTTGCAGGCCTTAGCGGCACTTCACTGCTTTCATCCTGCAGATTGCAGTGAATGTGACAGTTGATGTTCATGGTTTAGCTTCTTGGGTCCCCCTTGCTTGTGGCCAGTTTTCTGTTGAGGGATTGCCCTTCTAGAGTGGCAGCAGGAGGTGGGTGGAAGCGGATGCAATCACTGGGTCACCACAGGGGATGACTGTGAGGTCCCTAGGTGAGGTCCCATGAAGTGCGAGGCTGTATGGGCAGAGTGCAGATATCAGGGAATAGGGTCTGGCTGGCTACTCAAGGTAGGAGATTTGTTTAATCCACAGCTCATGAGAGAATGAGGAATGGGGCTGTTATCTAAGGATGAAGGTGACTGAAAATTGCTGTCTCAACATGAATGTTGTGTGCCTCGCATACCACACGAGGAAGCCAGTTGCCTGAACAGCTTCCTGACCCTTCCTTCATGAGTCAATGGTGCCAATTTAATCAACTCTGCAATCCTTGAGTGTGCCACCCATTGGCTAACCCTTTGGGAGCTGAGCCCCCAAGCATTGAGCACCAAGACTCACACCCACCTTTCCATGACAGAGAGTTGTCACCGAAGATTACTCAGATCCAAGGCAGAAAGGTAGAGGTACTCTTCAGTGACCACATTAAGGACATTGTGGGTGGCAGCGTTTTCATTCACCTATGAGGTTGGAACACAGGTCAATTGAACGCAGTCAACTGCCCTCAGTCCTCCCCTTTGAGGTGGGTGGATGGGGGGGGGGGGGGGGGGGGGCATGTGGCCCGCTGAGTCTCTGAAGGGTCGAGGCACTTCTGTCAGTGGATTGGTCACTGTCTGAGGGAGTGAAGCTCATTGGAAAGGTACTCACATGGGACAATGGGCATGGGTGGATGCCCCATGAGCTGGATTCTCCCAAAATGAGACTATGTCCCCCACTCCGGCATAAAAACAGTGGACATTTACTCCCGCATTTCCTATAAAAACGTTGAAATAATTCAATGCCCTGCAGGAAGCTAGCAAGGACCCGGAGTAAATCTCACAGCTTTAGCTGCTGATATGGGCCCGCACTTCCGGTTCAGAGTTTGCGCATGCGCATTGCTGCCACCTCCAGCCGCCTCAACGAGCTCCATGGCGGACTCAGACTGCAGAGCCACACAGAGAAAAGAGATCCCCCCTCCCCCCCCCGATCAGCCGTGCGTCCCAGCCTGAAACCATGTAGATTTGATCCCCAGCTACCGAAAAGGCCCCCCCTAGCCTCCGATCCCCCGCCCCCGACCAGGGCGGCATTCCGACCAGCAATAGGTGCTTAGTTCCACGCTGTCAAGAACTTTGCCGGTTGAGAGCGGTGGATTGCTGAGGGGGCCTCTGGCAATGGCCCCTCGGCGGCGCGGCGTACTCCACGGTCACGCCGATTTTCGGGGCCCGGAGAATCGGCGGAACAGTGCCAGGCCCGATTACGGCATGAAAGTGGATTCTCCAACCCCGCGTCGGCCGCAATTTCGGTGCGGGGCTGCGGAGAATCCAGCCCCATATCTATGGTCAGGGAATTGTCAGGACTTCTCATGTTCTCTTCCTTTCAGTTATTGATTCAAAAGAATCATGGAGCCAGTCGAGCCAGCAGTTCTACTGTTAGCTTTGCAGCAGCAGCAGCAACGCTGACGTGTCACTGCATATGTCCAGGAACAGCGCCCTGCAGAGGAGGGGGAGGTAAAGTCTACTGATCTTTTGGGAGAAGGGCAACAAATGGTGTAGCCTTGTAGAACACACTACCGGTCACAGGTGTACCGCCAGAGAATGACTTGCCTCCAACTTTCAGAGGTCTAGTGTCAGAATGTACCTGTCCCGAGGGATAGGGGACCATCTGTGCCAGATGCTTCTTGAGTTGGCACCACATTAACTGGGTGATAACCCTTTGCCTGTGGCCCTGAAAATAACATCCACTAATATTTTACGCGGTGACTCATTTCTGATTGTGTGACCTGTATGACATCTTCCGGTCTGGATAAGTGCATAAGGGAGGACACAGATGCACTATCTGTACATCAACTTTGATTGGGAATAGGGGAGCTAGGACACCATGGCCATGCTCTTCAGCCACATAGCTGACCTGCCCAGGTGCCGGGCATCGTCGATGGCACCCTCCATGAGCTCTGTGTTCCCCATGGCGGCATGGGGCCTTGTTTATGAACCGCAAGGAATTCCACTTTCCCAATATTCAAATATTGTGTGTCCATACCATTATGCAGATATGTGCCCATTTCCTGGTTAGTGTCCATGACAACTACATCCTGGGACTTTCGAGGCAGGCTCATGGGCTCACTTTTCAAATTGATTGATTGATTGATTTGATTTGTTGTCACATGTACCGAAGTACAGTGAAAAGTATTTGTCTGCGACTGAGGGAACGTACACAGTACGTACATAGTAGACAAAAGAATAATCAACAGAGAACATTGAAAAATGGTACATTGACAAACAGTGATTGGTTACAGTGCGGAACAAGGGGCCAAACATAGAACATAGAACATACAATGCAGAAGGAGGCCATTCGGCCCATCGAGTCTGCACCGACCCACTTGAACCCTCACTTCCGCCCTATCTCCATAACCCAATAACCCCTCCTAACCTTTTTGGACACTAAGGGCAATTTAGCATGGCCAATCCACCTAACCTGCACGTCTTTGGACTGTGGGAGGAAACCGGAGCACCCGGAGGAAACCCATGCAGACAGGGGGAGAACGTGCAGACTCTGGAAACAAAGAAAATGCGTGAGCAAGAGCAGCATAGGGCATCATGAATAGTGTTCATACAGGGAACAGATCAGTCCAGGGTTCAGTAATTGAGGAGTCTTGTAGCTGTGGGGAAGAAGCTGTTCCTATGTCGGGATATGCGGGACTTCAGACTTCTGTACCTTCTGCCTGATGGAATGGTTTGGAAGAAGGCAATGCCTGGGTGGGAGGGGTCTCTGATAATGCTGTCTGCCTTCCTGAGGCAGCGGGAGGTGTATACAGAATCAATGTGGGAGTGGCAAGCTTGTGTGATGCGTTGGGCTGAGTTCATCACACTCTGCAGTTTCTTGCGATCTTGGACCAAGCAGTTGCCATACCAAGCTGTGATGCAGTCGGATAGGATGCTCTCTATCGCACATCTGTAGAAGTTTGTGAGAGTCGATGCAGACATGTCAAATTTCTTTAGCTTCCGTAGGAAGTAGAGACGTTGTTGGGCTTTCTTGACTGTTGCACCAATGTGAGTGGACTAGGACAGACTGTTGGTGATGGTGACCCCAGGAACTTAAAGCTACCAACCATCTCCACTTTGGAGCCATTGATGCAGACGGGAGTGTGTGTCATGCTACGCTTCCTGAAGTTGATGATCAGTTCCTTGGTCTTTCCAACATTGAAAGGGAGGTTCTTTTTGGTACACCGTTCAACCAAGTGATTCATCTCCCTTGTGCAAGGTCGGTGAAATTGGGTTAAGGTCTTGAGCTCTGGCATTACTCTGGCTGGCTCAAGTTTGTTCTGCAATGAGATAGCTGAGGGGAGTGAAAGTTGGAGTCATGCCACCTTGATGGGAATGAAATCTGGCTTGTGTGGCAGGTGAGTGGGGGTGGGCATGTGAGGGGCACAGGAGCTACGGGGAAGGGGGTCACTTGACAAGTGCTGTGACTCCATGAGTTGGGTGGAGGGGTAATCATTGTGGAGGGGTGCAATGGGAGACATAAGGAGGCAGACCTAGCCTGGATGCCTGAAGAATATCATTCATCTTCTTTCGGCACGGGCAGCACGGTGGCGCAGTTGTTAGCACTGCTGCCTCATAGCGCTAAGGACCCGGGTTCAATCCGGCACCGGGTCACTATCATGTAGAATTTACACATTCTCCCTGTGTTTGCTTGGGTCTTACCCCCAGAACCGAAACATGAGCAAGGTAGGTGAATTGGCCACGCTAAATTGTCCCTTAATTGGGAAAAAAGAATTGAATACTCCGAATTTAAAAAAAATCTTCTTTTGGCACTCATCCCCATCCTCTTATGGAGTGAGCTGGTGCTCACAATCATGGTTCACAGCCTCCCACATGGTATTTGTCACTTTACTTGTTGGATGACGACCCGATCAAGGGTAAAGGCTTTCCCCCTCTGATCAACCCTGTCCAGAAGCTTGCTGAAGGCTCCCGCAATGAAACGTGACGCAGACTCCCTGGCAGCTAGCCTCCCCAATGGACCTGGAATTATTGCTGGGTGCTGCTGGGGAGGCGTTTAAATGGTCTGCTCCACTGGTTGTAGAGATTAAGTTGTAGCGGGGCGAGGAAATCAGAGGCAGGCTGCCATGGGCTCAGCATGAAACTCGTGAAAAAATACATTTTCCTTAAAGAGGCTGAATATACAGCGGGTTAGCTTGCCAACGGCGCCAGTCGGATTCTCTCAGGTTTTCTCACTGAAACCGACACTTTGAAAAAATATTGTAAAATTCTGCCCCACATGAGTGATAGTGGGGGAAACATTGGGAGAAATTGGTCATGCCACTTACTGACACACATGTGCCAACCTTCATTTTGCCTCCCAAACGAACATCGTTTATGGTGGTAGTGACTGGAGGAGTGCCCCAAAAATTCTGAATGCAGAGGAATAAGGAAAAGCTCCTCACCCTCCATTCTGTCCTTATCTCTCTTTAATTAAAAACCATGGTCACAGCTGAGGCTTTCAGTTAAAAAAACTGCAGTCTTCAGGCTCCTTCTGCTCTTTTTAATGCTCCTTTTAGAAACAGAAAGTGTATGGCTGAGAAGGTGACCATTCAGCCCATGAGGGATAAGACAGCCCATGAAGAACCATTTAACTGAATCTCACTTTCCAGTTCAAGTTCCCTAGCCCTCTGGATTACAGCACCTGAACCATTTATCTAATTTTATAAAATTGTGATGAGGGGTTCTCAAGGCATTGAGTTTTAGGCCTATGTCAACCTCTGGATGCAAAGATTGCTCCTCAACTCCCCTCCAATCCTCTGTCAATTACTTTAAACTGAGTTATAGACCACTCTACCCTTCCTCTTGTTGGCTGACTACGTACTGAGGGCATCACGGTAGCACAGTAGTTAGCACAGTTACTTCACAGCTCCAGGGCCCCAGGTTCGATTCCCAGCTTGGGTTACTGTCTGTACGGAGTCTGCATGTTCTCCCATGTCTGCGTGGGTTTCCTCCGGGTGCTCCAGTTTCCTCCTACAATCTAAAGATGTGCAGGTTAGGTGGATTGGCTACGCTAAATTGCACTTACTGTCAAAAAACGGTTAGGTGGGGTAACGGGGATAGGATGGAGGTGTGAGGATAGGGTGGAAGTGTGGGCTTAGGTAGGGTGCTCTTTCCAAGGGCTGGTGCAAACTTGATGGGCTGAATGACCTCCTTCTGCACTGTAAATTCTGTGAAAGTACTCCTAACCGCATGTTGAGAATTCTCTAATCTTTATAATTTTTGCACTGATTTCATTCTCCGGCCGTTGGAATTCTATGTTCCCGTCAGCAGCACACCCCCACTCATGGGTTTCCCAGTGACATCGGTGGTTTCGATGGGAAATCCTATTGACAAGAGATGCAAGTAGAGAATCCTGCTGACAGCGAACGGCACATCGGCAAGAAACAAGCAGCTGGGGGTACAGAGAATCCAGCCCCGTATGAAGTTGAAGTCTCCTCTTATACTGCCCAATTGATTCTAGGCTTCTCAGCAATTATCTCCATCTCACTGATTGGGGGGGTCTGTAGTACATTCCCAGCAGTATGATTTACCCTTTTAAGTTTCTCAGTTCTACCCAAAAGGACTCATTTGATGACTCTTGGGGTATAACATCCTTCTTCATAGCTTTGAATGTTTCTTCAAAGAATATTGTGTTCCCTCCCTCCTTTTTTATCCCTATCTCTATCCCTCCAGGAATGTTGTGCTGACAATCTTTCCCTTCGTTAAGCCATGTTTCAATTGACACTGTGATATCATACCTTCAAGTGTCAATCTATGCCCTCAACTCATCTACCTAGACTGTGCGTTGTAATATTTACCACTGATCACTGAACAACTTCTTTGTTTATTTTGTAGCTTTTGTTTCCTTTGCCTGCACACTTGCTCACCAATTTCCTCTCTTGCTTCTCTCCCATCGGAATTTATTCCTCACCCTCTCCCACACCCGCGTCCGAAAGTTTCTCGTCAATGTGGGGTGGCCCACAATGGGAAACCCAATTGGTCAGCTGCAGGAATGGCGAATCCCGCTGCCGGAGGGGGCACGCCACGTTGTGCTGGAAAATGGGCCTGGCGGGACGGAGAATCCCACCCCTCATTTTTGATTTATTTTTCCAATTTTCCTAATACCTACCTCACCCCTCTTTCTAACTGTGATATTGGTATGAATTTGCACATCCATCTCTGCTGATACATCTTACCCTCACAGAATGCCCTGAGCCACTCACTGACATCCTTGACCCTGGCACAGGGAAGCAACATGGAATCACGTTTGCAGCCACTGTCTGTTCATCTAGTTATTGAATCCTCCATCACTGTTGCTTTCTGACCTTCCTTCGCCTATGCTACCCATGGTGCTGTGGCATTGACTCTGGGTGTACTCCCCAGAGGAACCATCGTCCTCCCCAATATTCTAAATAGAATATCAGTTAGATAGTGAGATGCACTCAAGGGACTCCTGCCCTGCCTGCCTGGCCTTCCCTAACTGTCCATTGGTCATCCACTCTGCCTTTAAGTTACTGGGTGACCGCTTTCTTGGGCATGCTATTCACGGAGCTTTCAGGCTTGTATATGGACTGCAGGGATGCCAGCTCCTGCTCCAATACTCGGAGCTTGGTCTTTTCATGTTGTACTATCTCCAAAGTGCTTCCTAAATAGAGGCATTCATTTGAACCAATTAACTGTATCCTTATATGCCTCTGGTTAAGCCACAACTAAAGTATCGCATCCAATTCTGGTCACCACACTTTAGGAAGGATATGAGGGTGCCTGAGTGAATGTTTCCAAGGACAAAGGGTTTTAGCTACAATGTTCGACTGGTGAAGCAGAATGTGTAATTCCCAGGCAGTTGGCATGACGCCTTTATCCTTCAGGAGTCCCAAGTGCCATAGATCACCAGGGTGAGGGACATCTCTGACCAGCTTGAAAGGATATTGGAGCAGGAGGGAGAGGGTCCAGTTGTTGTGGTCCACGCTGCGACAAACAACATAAGCAAGACTCGGAAAGAGGATCTGTTGGGGGAATATCAGGCACGAGGAACAAAATTAGAAAAACAGGTTCTCAAGGGTCATGATCTCTGGATTACTACCGCTTGCGCATTGGCATAAGAATGAGAAAATTAGGGAAGTAAACACGTGGCTAAAGTAGTGGCACAGGAAGGAGGGGTTTTATTTCATGAGGCATTGGCATCAGCATTGGAACAGGAAGGATCTGTACCATTGGAACGGTCTGCATTTGAACCGATCTGGAACCAGTGTTCTCGCAGAAAGGATAAATAAGGTGGTCACAAGGACTTTAACCTGGCAAGTGGTGGGGGGGAAGGGATGCGTAAAACTACGGAAAGAATAATGGTCAATGAGAAGCAAAGCAGCAGGTTAGCATGTGGGGAGGAGGGTTCAACTACATGGAAAGTTATTAAAAAAGATAAAGGGAAGAAGAACTCAAGCAATGTTATTAATGGGGGTGTTAGGATTCAAAAGGAAGGTATAAAAACTAGCATAAAGGCACTTTACCTAAATGCTCGTAGCATTCAAAACAAGATAAATGAGTTGACAGCGCGAATGAGTATGATTTGGTGGCCATTACAGAGACACGGTTGCAGGGTTGCCACGACTGGAAGTAAATATCCAGGGTTATCAGACTATTTGGAAGGACAGACAGGAAGTTAAGGGAGTTGGTGTATAAAAAACAACTAGGTGATACAGATATTAGAGTGGATTCTCCCTCAGCTGGAAAAATAATCATAAAACTCTTTTTTAGTTCTTCTGGCCACATATTCATGGACGTGTCAGTCAATCACCTTAAAAACTATATTGAGGTGATATTTGCCAAATGTACTATTAATAAGGTTCAAGTAGAATTTAAGTTTGGGAGCCAGGCTTGGTTTTGGTATTCAGAATAGTACATGTGGTATAAATTTAAATCAACTATCCTATTCAGGAAGGTTACTTCCATCCCGATTTTCACAGAAAGATGATCTTCTATTTGAAGAAGAGGCAGAACAATTATGAAGCTTGAGTAGTCAGAGAGAAAAAAATCTAGACACAATGTTAATTGTTAAGTGTTGGACTTACTACTATATAATACAATGCTCTCAAGTAGATAATATATTAAGGGTAAATGAAATATTGAGAAAGTTAATTCCAGTCATTTGAGAGTATTGCTAAGAAGAGACATTTGTACTTATCAGGACAATTGCAAGTATACCAATGTCAGGGGAAACAGCAACTTTATATAGTATGAGAAAAGAGTGCTAAATACATTAAAATTATTGTTTCCTCTGAGATTGGTATTCTTACAATTGCCTGATGAGTGTAAAAGCTTTGATAAAATGTATTTTTCAACAATACTGAAGTTAAATCTGCAAATGATTACTAAAGTTCCTGTCATTAGAAGACACATAGAACATGAAGCTAGCCACTTTTACCCATGCTTCACATGCAAACCATCCTTGTAGATACTTTGGTACAGCTGTTTTTGCAATATTTCTGATGGGTAAGAATGGAAATTGTTGTCCTTTAACTTGGGAAGTTAAGAAAATAAAAAGCTTTGGTAAATGTACTCTGCCTGAAAAACACTTGGGCTGGGATTTTTCAACTCCCCCCCTCCTCCGCTCCCTGTGTTTGCCGGTGCTGGAGTGGGCTTGCCATTGGCTACCGGTGGGGTCTTCCAGTGCCATTAACATCTACAGCGTTTAACATGGCTCGCTCGACCTGCTGCAGGTGGGTCACTTTCAACAAGGCCGAAAGATCCCGCAAACAGGGAGGGCCGGAAAATCCCACCCTGGGTCTTGTGGAGGAAATGGATATGGGGTTTTGTTTCAAGTGAGCGTCTATACAAAGGACATACTGAAGATATGTTATTTAGATATTCATTCCTTGTGGGAAAATAGAAACTCTACAATGATTGAGGAAAAGGTTATGGATTGACCTTGCTGGTTTGAAGAAAATGCTGGGGAGAAAGAAAATCTCTGAAGTGAAGTGGATGGATGACTCATTGTTTTTCAAAAGGAAAAGGTTGCATGAAGAAGTCCAAGAGGAGAGGACTCTCTGAATGTAAAGATTTGTATAGAATATGGAGATCAATGATCTAATTGGTTTTTAATTTTGTTGTACATAGAAAGTCTAATTTTTATATAAAGAGAGAAAATAAATTTGTTAATTGTCTATTAATTGTACTTAATTGTATGCAGGTGGTGGACATTAACCCGGGATCCATGTGTGATCCGAGAAATAAGAGCAGACTGAAACTTTGTTGGGCTCGGAGATGCGTGATTGTAATGTGTATCTATTTTCAAATAAGTACTTTAAATATGTGCAATGATTGGCTTCAGTTTGATCCTTCACCATTTGGCATTCTGGAGTGGAACACATCTTGTCAGGAAATTGAAGATCGCTGACCAATAGGTGTCTTTGACTGATGTTGTCCCTTCCATCAGAGCCACTTTCTCATGAAAGTCTCTAGCCCAGTAAAAATGCTCATTATCTCATGATAATCATTTGGATGACATTTTTTGACTTGTCAATCATGCTGATTGTTAAAAACATTTTCTTCCTGCTTTTGTTGTGGATATTTCTGCATTATGCATACACCTACCTGTGTTTTCTAGGTCAATATAGTGGGTTTCTCAGCCAGTTAGAAATTTAGGGTGCGATTCTCCAGCCTCGTCACATTCTTGCTCAAGCAAAACAATGCCGGTGAATAGCGGGAGAGGCCAAAAACGAGATCAACACCGAGTGCCAAACTGTTTGAGATGCGACCGGCCCGTTCCCATAGGCAAAATCGGGATCTCGCCGTAGCATGGCGAGCGTAGCATGGCGAGAAACCAATTATCACCACTTTAGCCCCATTTCCATACCATCAACGAGAGTCACCCCATATCCAACAGCCTCCCATCATTCAGCGGACTCCCCAGCCAGTGCTCACGCTGGTGCCGATTAGTACTCCTTTTGAAAAATGTGAACCAGGCTAAGGGCTTTTGTGGGGAGCCAAGGGGGTGAGTAGCCATCTTTGCTCACAGGCAAAGATCCCAGGAGCGCTGGGCTTGCCACCCCAGTGCTCGGTGGGGGGAGGGGCAACCGGGGGCAACCACATACGGCACCATGACAGCGCTTGGATCATGTGTACCCATTCCGGGGGCAGCCTGTGTCCCTGCCCGTCTGCACCACCGATCAGTCCAAACCCCCATCAACTGCTGAGACCTATGGCTGCGCGAGTGAAGGCTATTGCCGATATGGAATTGGCAATCATGGTTAAGTGAACACGTCACACATGCTAAGTGGATTCCTGAGGGTGGGCGGGCCATGTAGCATGTAGGGAGTCATTGCCTAGCATCCCAATCACATTTTTTTCTTTTTTTCCAATGAATTTAGAGTATCCAATTAATTTTTTCCAATTAAGGGGCAATTTAACGTGGCCACCTACCCTGCACATCTAAGGATTGTGGGGGTGAAACCCACACTCTGGCGACTATGCAGATGGCCCTAGTTTAGGCGGTAGGCGACTGGAACCCCAGGAGAAAACGATCAAAGAGCTGGATACAGCTGCAACAGACCAGGACGACTGGATCGTCACCCTGGAGAGGAGGTGGCAAGGCTGGGGAATTTGAAGGGGAAAATGGAAGACTAGAAGAACTGGTTAAGGAGTAAAAACCTACGAATCGTGGGCCTACCAGAGGGGATTGAAGGTAGGAACCCCACAGACTATGTGCCCAAATGTTGGGCTACCTGGTGGGAAGCGATAGCTTCCCCAACCCACCAGAAAAGGACACAGCACACTGGTCACTTCGCCCAAAACCGGGGAACAATTTAATCGGTAAAATGCACCGGGACCAGGACCGGAAACGAATCCTGCGCTATGCGAGACAAACCAAAAACCGCAACTGGGAATGCCACCGGATTTGGATACATTAGGACATTGGTGCTGACCTGGCCAAGTGCCAGGCACAATTTAATAGGGTGAAGGTCGGGCTATACAAAAATGGTGTAAAGTTTGGCATGCTTTACCCAGCCAAGTTCTGGGTGATGTTCCAAGGCAGGGAGCAGTTCTTCATGGCCCCTGCGGATGTGGACAAGTTTGTCTCAGACAGCAGACTAGAGAAGTGGCAGCAGGGACAGAGATGAAGAGCCCGTGGGAAGAGACTCTTAATGTTTACTTTCTACCTTCTGAATTGCCAACTGTGAACCACTAACATACCGACCACTTTGCATGGGATTGTACTGCCTCGTTCTGGGGATGAGAGAGGAAAGAGAGGAAGGTAGGAACAAGTGCAGAAAGCATAGAAGAAAGTGAGGGGAATGGCGGACAAGAGGCTCAGGGATCAAGCGAAGTGAGGATGCATAACTAGCCCCGGGAGAGGGGCCAGCTACATAGCAGGCTAGCTAGCACCGGGAAGCATCCAGGAGAGAGAGGCTGCGGTGTGTGTGTGTGTGTGGGGGGGGGGGGGGGGGGGGGGGAGACATCAGGAATAGGGGGACGGTTAGGGGAAGAAACAGGGGGAAGGAAGAAGGAGGGGCAGATAGTGGGAAGAAGGGAAGAAAACACCACAAAGAAATACGGGTAAAGGAGGATTGAGGGCACTAGGCTGGCTACAACAGTCCACATGTGGTGACTTGGAACAAAATGGCGCTGCAAGCAACCACTTTGGAGAGCCCCTGAACAAAATGAAACCCGGAGTGCAGGGACTCACCCACATGGTGTACTCATAGTTGGCAGCCATGTTGGGTGCCCCCTGGACAAAGGAAAACCCTGGAGTTCAGGGGCGTGTCCACCTGGTAAGTATGACTGATCCCGCAGGAGGGGGAGGACAAGAAAAAACCCTGTCAGAGTAGTCACCTGGAATGTCAGAGGACTTAATGGCCCAGTGAAAAGATCCAGAGTTTTTACCCAGCTGAAAAGTATGAAAGCCAACATAGTCTTCCTCCAAGAGACACAGCTGAGGGAGAAGGACAGATTGCGGGTAAGGAAGAGCTGTGTGGGATAGACCTACCATTCCTGCTACAGGACGAGGGTCATACTGTTAAATAAGAGGACGCCGTTCACGGCGATGAAGATGGTTACAGACCCAAGGGGACGGTACGTCATGGTCAGTGGTGTCCTAGATGAGGCACAAGTAATCCTGGTGAACATGTACGCTCCCAACTGGGACGGCATGGAGTTTATAAGAAGACCATGGAGGAATCCCCGACATAGACACACACCGACTGATTATGAGGGGAGACCATGTACAGGACCCAATGAAGGACAGGTTGAACCCCAAAATGGCGAAAGGACTCAGCACATTCATGGAGCAGATGGGGGCAGTGGATCCATGGCAATTCACCCACACAGGGGAGTAGAAATTCTTCTCCCAAGTACACAATGTATATTCAGGAATTGACTTCTTTGTAGTGCGGAAATCGGTGCTTCCAGGGCTGGTAAGAGCAGAATATTCCGCGATTGTAATCTCCGACCATGCTTTACATTGTATAGATGTGAGGTTGGAGACAGCCTGTGCCCAACATTTCCCCACGGAGGTTGGATATGGCCCACCTGGCCAATAAGGCTTTCAGCGAAAAACTATCACAGACCACAGAAGAATATGCTACTAATAATAACCAGAAAGGGGAGGTCTCACCCTCCACGATTTACCAGGTTGTTGCCTGGAATGGAGAGTAGGTCTTATGAGGAAAGGTTGAAGGTACTAGGCCTTTTCTCATTAGAACAGAGAAGGATGAGGAGTGACTTGATAGAGGTTTGTAAGATGATCAGGGGAATAGATAGAGTAGACAGTCAGAGACTTTTTCCCCAGGTGGAACAAACCAATACAAGGGATATAAATTGAAGGTGAATGGTGGAAGAATAGGGGGGATGTCAGAGCTAGGTTCTTTACCCAGAGAGTAGTGGGGGCATGGAATGCACCGCCTGTAGAAGTAGTTGAATCGGAAACATTAGGGACCTTCAAGCGGCTATTGGATAGGTACATGGATTACGATAGAATGATGGGGTGTATATTAATTTGTTCTTAACCTAGGACAAAGGTTCGGCACAACATCATGGGCCGAAGGGCCTGTACTGTGCTGTATTTTTCTATGTTTGCCTTGAGTGTCCTGCTCGCATGGGAACCTAATTACATTGTCCTGAACATACGAAGACAGTCAAGGATTTGTCAAAGTGCAGCTATTACCGCAAAACATTTTCAATGCTAGATTGTTTGATAGTGTATGCACAGACCTTGGAATAATCTGCTTTTTAACACAGAAGAGCTGGCAACATATCCAATTATTCCATTGGAATAATTGCCATCTCTCCCCCCACCCCCCAACCATTATCTTATTACTATGACTCTACTCAATCACCATTTATCTAATTAGCTCTTTGCTTGTTACATTCTCATTGATGTAATTATGCATCCATTCGGCAAATGAGATCTTCACTTTTAAGGGACCATGACAAGGCAAACAAAAAGCACTTTTGATGGGCACAGGCCCTTTTATCCAGCTGAAAGATCTTGCATAAAGAGAAGGGAGAACAATTAGTTCACTGCAGAAAAATTAGCTTATTTGCAAATTGTGCTCCACAACTGAAGAAGAATAACATTCATTGAAGTGCTCATAAAGGTAGTGTGGTAAGAATAATTTTATGCTGAAGTGATCTACAATCACTCAATGTTTTAAAAGCCATCGATGCAACTGGCACGAATTGTGCGCAAATGCACAAATTTATTGTGTGATGCCATAGTGGTGTCAGGGTAAGTGGAATAGAATTACAGTGGTTCACACCAGCATTCAGTTATAATGAGGAAGGATTTGAAATCTGTACTAGCTCATCCTTTGTTACGTATTGCAATGCCAAACACCTGTTAAACACATGAGGTATCATGACACATATTTCTCCAGAGCTAAATGTGTCCTTTAGGTATTCTTAAAACAATCTTTCAGTGGTTACTTAATGACCTGTAGTCCGAGTAGTCTGGGTATTCTGCACTGTAAGAAAAGACTGGGAATTATGAACCAGTGGGAGTAGCAATCAGCTTCAGAGATACGGATAATTAAGCAGCCAGTCATTACAAAATGGCATTGGTCCTAACGGCAGCATTTTTCATGTAAGTTAATAAATGTGAGTTCTGGTATGCTATTAAATATTTAAGCATTACTAAACAAGAAAGGTGTTTAGTAGTCATGACTAATACATTTTAAATCATTCTGTCTGTTGAAATGTAATATTTTTAGTGTACCCAGGCAATTATACATTTTTCAATTAACTTCAAGAATTGAAATTGCTTTAATGATCAAAATAGTTTTCCATATTAAAATAGAAAATGTTGGAAATATACAGCAAGTTAGCCATCAACTGAAAGGGAGAGAAAAACTAATGTTTCTTAATTCACATTTTAGCTGGAATTTCAGTCCTCCATTTTCTGAATTTGTTTCAGATTTCCAGAATTTTAAAATCATTTAGATTATTTGGGGAACACTCTAGCTTAGGTAATGCTCTCTTATTTCCATTTCTCCCACTGAGTACATTCTATTATAGGATAGAATGTAAGAAACGTCAACTTCAGTAGTTGAAAAGGTTAGTTTATTTTCTTGCCCGTTGATAGATTTCATGGTAGAATGTAAGTGGTGAATCCAGGGGCAGCCAAAAATCCAGAAATCCACCAGAGTAAAAATGTTTGCAATTCTCCCAATGGTGGGTCGGGTATCCCACTGAGTTTGGCGTGAATGCCATTGGCATTCTGTTATAACCTGCCTGCTTACCATTGGCTGGGGACTAATGACAATCCCACAATCCTGTGGGAGTATGAGCTTCACCAATGAGGGGGCGGAGAAATCATTAGCAGACTCCCTGTATAAATAAAGCTGGCCAGTTTGGAACCAGCAGAGAGAGAGAGGAGTTAGCTGCAAGGGAAGTTGCTGCTGTTGTATATATATATATATTTTATTGTAAATAAATGTTATTTCTTTGTATCCTGAAGCCTCGTGCTGGATTCTTCGTGGCCCTCACAAAACTGGCGATGAGGGTTAAAGTGAATAGCTGTCTACACTGCTGAAGCCACCTCCCTGGATTTTTGTTGGATACAGGTTGGAAGTTGTTTTCTATCACACCATGCCTCTGTATTGACGTTTGGATGTTTTTGATGCTGCGCTGGAAAGCTGGAACCAGTACGCACAACGGATGCGTTACTATTTCGGGGAAAACAATATCACCGAAAACGAGCGCCAGGCGGTCATATTGCTCACCGCCTGCGGCCCGCATACGTTTGGGATGATTAGGAGCCTTACGTACCCAGCTGCGCCGGACACCAAAATGTTTGATGAACTTGTAAACTTAGTTGTGCAACATTTTAACCCAACCCCATCCACGATAGTCCAACGTTACTGGTTTAATACCGCTGAGAGGACCCCAGGAGAATCCTTTGCCGACTTTCTATCCAGGCTATGCAGGATTGCGGAGTACTGTGACTATGGTGAGACCTTATCAGAAATGTTACGCGACCGTCTAGTTTGCGGTATTAACAATGCGGCCACCCAGAGAAAGTTGTTAGCTGAGCCAACATTGACTTTTCAGCAGGCCATTCAAATAGTATTGCCCCGAGAGAGCGCAGAACGAGGAGTGCAGGAGCTACAGGGATTGGAGCTGCATGCCTTGGGGCGCAACCCCTTCCGTCCGAAAGCATCCCCCTGCACCCCTGCGATACCTTGGGCGAGGCGATGTCCGGATCGACGCCAGTGGCCATCGGACATTCCTCCCCGAAGGGAGCCGTCTCCAGAATCAATGGATGAGGAGCCATGTCCGTGTGAGACTTGTAGGCGCCGACCCCGTCGCGGACGCCGGTCTTGGGGGCGCCAGAGGTGCCGTCATTCTGACCTAAACTGGGGCCAGCCCAGGGGCCGTACCTTTCATTTGGATGAACCTGCGGCGGCTATTCCCGAGGACGTGGAGACGGAGGACGACTGCCTGCAGCTGCATTGTGTGGCAGCTCCCCGTGTGGCCCCCATTAAGGTGACAGTACGGGTCAATGGTCACCCGCTTGAAATGGAGTTGGACACTGGCGCAGCGGTCTCCGTGATCACCCAGAGGACATTCGACCGTATCAAGCAGGGTATACAGACCCTTACATTAACCATCACACAGGCCAGATTGGCCACCTACACGCGGGGAACCATTGGACATTGCAGGAACTACGATGACCCCTGTTGTTTATGGACGCCAGGAGGGGCGTTTCCCACTTATCGTGGTGCGCGGCCATGGGCCCAGCCTGTTGGGTCGGGACTGGTTGCGCCATTTGCGGTTGCAGTGGCAGCACATCCTCCAAACAGTTTCTGGAGGGTTGACTGAGGCGCTAGGACAATACCCAGATGTATTCCAGCCCGGTTTGGGGAAAATAAAAGGGGCTGTAGCCCATATCCAAGTCGAACCAGGAGCCACGCTGTGCTATTTCTGGGCGCGCCCGGTGCCTTACGCCTTGCTCGAGAAGGTAGAAGGGGAACTCACTCGTTTGGAGACCTTGTGTATCATCAGGCCCGTCTGTTACGCTGACTGGGCAGCACCAATTGTACCTGTAATGAAGCCAGATGCCACAGTTCGCTTGTGCGGCGGCTATAAACTTACAGTGAATACGGCTTCCCGACTCGACCGATACCCAATGCCTCATATAGAGGATCTCTACACGAAGCTTGCAGGCGGATTCTCATTCACAAAATTAGATATGAGTCACGCCTACCTACAGTTGGAGCTGGACCCTGCCTCCCGGCCATAAGTAACGATTAATACACACCGGGGCCTGTACGAATATACACGTTTGCCCTTTGGAGTATCCTCTGCCTGTGTTATTTTTCAACATGTTATGGAGGGCACTTTGAGAGGTTTACCACGTGTTGCTGTCTACTTGGATGATGTTTTGATCACAGGGACGTAGGAGCAGGAACATCTGGAAAATTTGGAGGCTGTCCTTCAACGCTTTTCGGAGGCTGGAGTTCATTTACATCGCACAAAGTGCGTTTTTCAGGCGAAGGAAGTAGTCTACCTGGGTTAACGGGTGGACCGCGAAGGTTAGCACCCCGTCGCAGAGAAGGTGCGCGCGATTCAACAGGCCTCCGCCCCGACTGACACTTTGCATCGTCGTTCGTTTCTCGGCCTCGTAAACTATTACGGAAAGTTCCTCCCCAATCTGGCAACTACGCTGGCCCCATTGCACCTTCTGCTAAAGAAGAATCACACCTGGGTTTGGGGTCAGCCACAAGAAACCGCTTTCCGGCGCGTAAAACAACAATTGTCGTCGTCTGGGTTACTAACCCACTATAATCCTGGAAAGCCTTTGCTCGTCACATGTGATGCATCCTCATATGGTATTGGGGCTGTCCTGTCCCACAAGATGGAGAACGGGGCCGAGCGGCCGATAGCTTTCGCCTCCCGCACATTGACTGCAGTGGAAAAAAAGTACGCGCAGATCGAGAAGGCGGGCCTGGCGATGGTCTGTGCAGTGAAAAGTTTCCACCAGTACGTATATGGCCGCCACTTCACTATCGTGACTGATCATAAGCCTCTCTGGGACTTTTCAGAGAGGATAAGCCAATACCGCTCATTGCTTCCGCACGGATCCAGCGCTGGGCTTTGTTGCTCGCTGCATACGAGTATTCTCTGGAGCACAAACCAGGAACCCAGATAGGGAATGCCGACGCACTGAGCCGATTGCTTTTATCGACCGGCCCCATGTCGACCCCCAAGACCGGTGAGGTGGTTGCAACCCTAAATTTTATGGATTCCTTGCCTGTCACAGCATCACAGATCCGTGAGTGGACCCAGACGGAGCCAGTCCTGTCAAAGGTTCGGCACATAGTCCTATATGGTGGGCAGCATAGACAGCTCCCAGGCGAGTTGCAGGCATTTTCCTCCAAGCTGTCTGAATTCAGCGTGGAAGACGGCATCCTTTTGTGGTGGACACGTGTGATTGTCCCGGAAAAAAGACAGGAGCTGATACTGAGAGACTTGCACAATGGGCATCGAGCTGTGATCAAAATGAAAATGTTGGCCCGGAGTTATGTCTGGTGGCCAGGCCTCGAACCGACATTGAGAAGGTGGCCGAAAACTGCTCCATTTGCCAGGAGCATCAGAAGCTTCTGCCGGCGCGCCCCTACATCACTGGGAATGGCCAGGGCGGCCTTGGGCGCGCTTGCTTGCGGATTTCTCCGGCCCTTTTCAAGGATCCATGTTCCTGCTATTAATCGACGCCCAGTCTAAATGGCTAGAGGTGCATAAGATGGTAGGCACAACATCCTGCGCAACAATCGAGAAGATGCGTTTGTCTTTCAGTACGCATGGCCTCCCTGAAGTGCTGGTCACGGACAACGGCACTCCGTTCACAAGTGAGGAGTTTGCGAGGTTCATGAAGGTGAATGGCATACACCACATCCGCACTGCCCCTTACCACCCGGCTTCAAATGGGTTGGCGGATATTCAAACGAGGCCTCAAGAAGCAGTCTCCCGGGTCAATGGACACGAGACTGGCTTGTTTTTTATTTTCATATATGACCACCCCCCATGCGGTGACTGAGGTAGCTCCCGCAGAACTCCTAATGGGCTGGAGACTTCGCACCCGCCTTAGCATGGTTTCCCTGGACATTGACGCAAAAGTACGCCGCACACAAGAACGGCAGGGACATAGTTTTTCTCGGCATCGGCCAATTCGGCAGTTTACGCCCGGTGACCCAGTGTTCGTTCGGAATTTTGCTGGTGGTGCCCAGTGGGTCCCTGGCGTAATCGTTCGCCAAACAGGCCCTATCTCTTACCAGGTGCAAGCCCAGGGTCGTCTCCAGCGCAAACATGGAGACCATGTTCGGTCCAGAAGACTATCACTTCCAAAGATTCCCCACCCCAGGAGCTCATTTCTACAGCCACAGAGACCAGACACAATGGAAAGTATTCCTCACAATCTTCCTCTGGTGCCTCACTCCAAGCCTGCGCAGGTCGTGACAGAACCGCGTGGAGATAAAGACCACGAGATGACAGAGGCAGCAGACTCTGACTCCGAGATGAAGACACAAGACACCTCAGAGGGGTGTTATAACCACCTTGCTTACCATTGGCTGGGGACGAATGACAATCCCACAATCCTGTGGGAGTATGAGCTTTCCCAATGAGGGGGGGCGGAGAAATTATTAGCAGACTCCCTGCATAAATAAAGCTGGCCAGTTTGGAACCAGCAGAGAGAGAGGAGTTAGCTGCAAGGTAAGTTGCTGCTGTTGTATGTATATGTTGTTGTAAATAAATGTTATTTCTTTGTATCCTGAAGACTCGTGCTGGATTCTTTGTGGCCCTCACAAAACATTCATTACCATCTCATGAATTCTCATTAAATTAACTCCTTGTCCGAATCATATGCCATCTTCCAATCTTGTGTTACGCCAGCAGGAAATCACGTCAGTCTGAATCACATTTGAAAAAGAGTGGCGTGCACTGGTCGCATCTCATTTACTTGTGACTTAGAGGTGAGTGCAACGTTCATAGTCTACCTTGTAAGGACCCTCTTGTGAATCCTGGTTGGACTCTTGTTTCCGATTTAATTCCTGCACTTGGGCATTGCTTGGGCCTACACCTTTAAATTAAAAAAAAAAAGCAGTATCAGGATATGCTGACATCATGTCTTGACACACTTGGCTGACAGCTTTATTTCCTGGGATGAAGACCATTCCAGATCATCCAAAATGGTCTAGATTGCTCTAAAATGTCCTGCAGAGCTAAGCAAAATCCTTTTTGAGTCTCTCTCCCAGAAGAGATGAATTCTCCCTCCAATCTTAGCTGAAACTCCCTTCAGGTACACAGAGCAGTTAATGAGTACTCAAAATCCGAAGACAGAGCTGCAGAAAGGGAACTTTCCGGATTCCTTTCTCATTAAAAGTAAAAGACAACTTGAAGACCTTGTGTAAACTGCTGCTCTGATATACTGTTGAACTGAAACAAGCTGTTGGTGGATCTCCTGAAGCTGACTACAGAGCAGAAACTGAGCAGTCCTGAAGTGCATCTTCCATGGGTAAGGCTCAGCCCAACACAAGTTAGAGTGTGTCCCCAGAGAGGATCGCACAGCCTGAAAGTCCGGCCTGAGTGGTCCAGTGAGAAGACCCAACACCTCGCATTCTGAAGGGATCAGCACATGCAAAGACATCAACTCCAGCCAAGAGGATTCTCAAATCTCTCAGACCTCTCAATCCCTGTTATTTTTTAACCTTCCCTATGCCCTTTACTGTGAGTCTGTCTGGTGTGTGTCTGGGTGGAGGGTGGGATGGGGTTTTGTGAATAGATAGACTAGTCCATTGTTCCGTTATTTGCATTATATGTTCATCTTTTACTCTTGTTATGAATAAACAGTTTGCTAATGTTTTATTTATACATCTGGTGCCTGTAACTCATTGAAGCAGTTAAGGGTTAAAGATCTCAAGAAAATATACAAATTGCTGGTTAATTCATTTATGTTGGGACTCTGGGCTTGAACTGACTGTGCGTTTGCCCAGGTTGTCGTAACAACCTGCCACAGTGCTGCGCTGGTCACTTTGTGATGCCAGTGCAATAACGCACTACTGGGAGTGTAGTTTTGGTCTACTCCTGATGCTTGTCTCTGTAATCAGGAGAAGACCACTCTGCATCAGTACTCAAGCAAGGCTCAACATTCAGACAGAGACCAGCATTGTGACCTGGGGTGGTGGGGGGAGGATAACAAGCACACAGGGAAAAGGGGTAGGAAGGGGTTGTGGACGGGGTCAATGGAGGGCAAGGGGGCAGAAAGGCTTTGCAAAGGTGTCGGAAAAAATGACAAGCAGAGGGGAGATGAGGGGCGGGAAGCTGGAGCCCAATGAGGAGGGTGAATAGCTGACAAACAAGGGGAAGAATGGAGCACTAATTATATGAATGGGAAGGGGTGCACGCAGACTCTGGAATGGGAAATAAGGGTTTGAGCTAGTGTGGCACATGAGTGATGGGTCATATGGAAACTCATGACCATGCCCCTCGATGAGGAGGGAACAAGTCCACAGGGAGCATTCGCACGTCTACAGTGATGGGCTCAGGGGGAGGGTTGGAATGTCAAACACAATAAAAGTGGGTCCAGAATTACTGAGAGAAGCTAAAGAATAATAGGAGGGAGCTCTACCTTCACATTGTGAGGTTCCAGGTAGATTTCTGGGGTGCAGACAGTCAGAGGGGGGACATTGAAGCTGATTTCGAAATACCGGAGAACTTCCATCTATTAAAGTTACGATGTAGTTACAAATCTAAAGTACAAGTGAAGCTGCACAGGAGGAGTCTGCAGTCATGTGGGAGGAGCTGGACTAAGAGGCCCATTCAGGGGAATCCTCTAATTTGTTGGTGCCACAGGAGTGAAATGGAGATGAAGTTGAGAGAAAGGAGGGAGGCTTCCTTCAGAAGATATTTATACGAATCCATGCTTTTTTCAGCGCAGTAACAGGGGAATGTAGGAATCAATGGCTTTACATCACAGTCACTGGATTTCTTCCTTAATGTGGAGATGCCGGCGTTGTACTGGGGTGAGCACTGTAAGAAGTCTTACAACACCAGGTTAAAGTCCAACAGGTTTGTTTCAAATCACTAGCTTTCGGAGCACTACTTTCGGACATCTGAGGAAGGAGCAGTGCTCTGAAAGCTAGTGATTTGAAACAAACCTGTTGGACTTTAACCTGGTGTTGTAAGACTTCTTACTATTTCTTCCTTAACACAGAGGAATGTGAAATTTGGGTATGCACAGGTGTAGTATATATTGTAATGATATGTACATTGACTGGGATGTAAAGAGTTAACAAGTTAATGATAATGATTCAGACCACGAGAGGGAACCACAGAACAGTCATATATATAATGTGACTTTGGTGATTCTGGGATTAGATGATTAGGAGTTAAGAGTTAGGAGAGATCTGAAAGAGTGTCAGGCATAGTTGAAGGCACGGCAGCACAGTGGGTAGCACTGTCGCTTCACAGCTCAAGAGTCCCAGGTTCGATTCGCGGTTTGGCTCACTGGCTGTCTGTGCGGAGTCTGCACGTTCTCCCTGTGTCTGCGTGGGTTTACTCCGGGTGCTCTGGTTTCCTCCCACAGTCCAAAGACGTGCAGGTTAGGCGGATTGGCCATGCTAAATTGGCCTTAGTATTCAAAAAGGTTGGGTGGTGTTCCTTGGTTACAGGTATGGGGCAGAGGTGTAGGCTTAAATGGGAAGCTCTTTCCAAGGGCCGGTGCAGACTCGATCAACCGAATGGCCTCCTTCTGCACTGTAAATTCTATGTCTATGGCTATGTCATAGAGAGCAATTGTATACTTGAGAGTTCTGTAAATTAGAGATGGCATAGTTTTATACAATAACATTCTACTTTAGGAATTTCAATGAATCTTAGTTAGTAGTGTATTACATTTATAGTTTTGTTCGTTGACAAAGCTTTGTGTTCTTTATTTAACACTACGCATCCGAGCCATCCAGGTAAAGCAGAATAGAGAATACAACATATCTGATATCTGATCAATGGAGAATTGTCGTTTGCTTTCTAGAATTGGCATTCATAATAGCCTAAAAGCCGCACGGTCATTAATGGTGAGCAACTTATTGTTAATTACTATGCCACATGATTGGAACGTTGAGCTAAGTCAGGTTGCACATTTCATTCTAAACTTCCCCAACTACTGTGATATTCAGATGTGATGTCTCCAATGTGGCATTCTGGTCACCTGATGTTCCTGTTAGCACCTTGTATACAAGGTTGCAACAGCAGCAAAGCTAGTGAGGTTGAAACTACTGCAGACAATTAAAACTGCAATTGTATAGATTGTAAGCTTCAGTGTGTTACCCTGTTAATCATTCATTTCAGAGAGAAGGATAAAACAATTTATTTGATCCAGTGCTCAATGCTGCCTTTTTGAGTCTTCTAATTCAATGGAGGAGGAGAAGGAAGAAGAGGCGATACCGAGTGCAGCTTCAGGAGGAGGTCCCACCTGTGGCCAGGCTTAAGGGCATCCACAGCTGGAACATGAAGCTCTGGAGGATTACCCCAGCCAACGGAGGTGACTACCAGACCTAAGGTCTACCAAAGAAGGCTCTCATAGACAACACCGCACACATCTGCCCTTGTTCCAAGCTGTGCTGGATCACATCTGCACATTCTTTTTGAAGATCTAATGTCCCATGGAGTGAAAAGCCAACACCTGGCATTGGCTTTAAAGGTGACTGCTACACTCAAATCCTTTGCCTGCAGATCATTTCAGGGATCATCACGGGACTTGTGAAGCATCTCACAGTCTGCAATGCATAGGTTTATCAAAGAATTTACAGCTCCCCTGTGCAGTATGGGTCACCAATATGTGATGTTTGCTCTCGATGAAGATAGTCAGGCTGTGAGATTCAATGGCTTTGCAGTTTTCCCAGTCTTCCCAAGAGTGCAGGGTACAATCGATTGTACTCATGTGGTTTTATGGGCTCCATGGTAACACCACTTAATGTTTATCAACCATAAAGATTATTTCATCGATGTTCAACCAGTGTGTAATCGTTGGAAGTACTGGCTGCTTGGGAATGAGAGATACCCACTGAAACACTGGTTGATGACAGCAGCGTGCTGATCTCGGAGTGCTCTGAAGGCGAGGTACAACGCAACTCATAATTCCACACGATCCTGAATTGAGCAGCCCATTGACATTCTGAAAGTGGGCCTCAGATGTTTACACTGCTCAATTACGCACTATAGCACACATTTGATATGGTCTCCCACATCATCACAGTGTGTTGTGCCCTTCACAACCTGACACTGCAAAGAGGTGACCCCTTGCCAGACAGTAAAATGGAGAAGCGCAGCTCGTTCATCAGGTGAGTCACTTACCCCATGTAGGAGCTGCGCTCTGAAAGCTAGTGATTCCAAACAAGCCTGTTGGACTTTAACCCGGTGGTGCAAGGCTTCGTACTTTAATTGCTACAACTTAGTAAAGTGAATGCAAGGGGAGATGGCCACATTTCTAGGAAGACTGTGAAGTCAAGGAACAAAGTTCTGGAATCTGGAAATAAAAGGTTCTGTTCTGTGAAGTTGAAAGTGAGAAGCAGAGACGTATCCAGTTAAAGACAAGCTGCAAGATGCAGACCTGTGGATTTCGGTTTGCGAGAAGCTAGGAATTCAAGGTGACCGAAAGGTTAGTGTCACCTTAATATGGCCTGTAAAGTATGGTTTTCTGTTGGCATGGCTGGGTATCTGAGAGAGTGTGTGGAAAGGAAGCTTGAATGCATGTAGTGATCCAGGGCAGAGGAAAACCAGAAGGAGAGGTTGAAACATTGGAGATGGATTCTTGGTGAAGAGGTCCAAGTTAAAGCATTGTTTTGGAAAATAATTGCAGGGCATGTTCTTCAAGAGTAGAGATTGAAAAGCTTTGTGTGGAAGATAGCGTTCCAGTGAGACCAGTTAGGTCACAACGTGACAAGCATCTGGGGGGAATTGATGAGAAATCTGTAGAAGTTGTTTGGGTGGCATCTGTCACTCACCACATTTTACCTATGGTTTAGAATCATAGAATCCCCGCAGTAACTGAAGGAGGCCATTCAGCCCATTGAGTCTGCACCCCACCTAAGCCCACACCCCCTCCCCAGCCCTGTAACTCCACCTGACCTTTGGACACTAAGGGACAATTTCACATGGCTAATCCACCTAACGTGCAGATCTTTGGACTGTCGGTGGAAACCGGAGCACCCGAGTGAAAATCACGCAGACAAGGGAAGAAATTTCAAACTCCATGCAGTCACCCAATGCCGGAATTGAACCCAGGTCCCTGGCGCTATGAGGCAGCAGTGCCACCATGTGCTACTGTGCCACCGTACAGTACACATGGAATGTGTACTTATTGTAAACATTAGAGTATAAACTTGATCTTGTAACTTATGTTATCCTTACAAATCTGTATATATCCGTAAAGTATAGTTGGGGTGAAGGAGTAGTGTACTATACTTCATCTTTTCTTGTTTAATAAATCTTTTACTCTTTTGTTCAAAGTTCATCAGCTGGCTCCTGTCTCTGTTCAGTGGCCCCCTTCCAAGCATCAAACAAAAAATAAAAGTTAGGATCTATCATGTTGGGTTCTACCCTGGGACCTCACTTGTCCATAGTAGCATCAGCTTTAGGATTGATTTCCCGCCATTTTAAGCAGCTGGATATGTGCTGCTGAATCCACGTGCTCCATCTACATCATGTATAGCCATTTTTGTGCTTCCCAACTTATCTCCACAAACTTGCCCATGTGATATCAATAACTCTTTCAGGTCAGTCCGTTTTTCCTCTGGAAGGAATCTCAACAATTTATCCCAATTTTTAAGAACATCCTAATTTTCCAATTTAATTTGAGGGATGTCAAATTCAAAGTCATCTGGATTTGGTTCTTCACTTTGAGTTAGGATCATTAAAACCTCCTCCTTTTGCTCTCCTTCCCTTTCAAAGTACCTTTTAAGCATATTCACATGACACACTTGGTGAGTCTTCCTTCTATCTGGTGTTTTTACCAGATAACTCACCTTACTTAATTTCCTTTCAATCTGATAAGGGGCACAAAACCTTGCTTTTAAAGGTTCACCTACCACTGGTAATAATAATAAAACTTTATCTCCACTGGCAAAACTACGAACTTTTGATTTCTTGTCCGCTACCCATTTCATCACATTTCGTGCAACCTTTAAATGCCATCCAGCCAATTCCCCAGCTCTATTTAATTGTTCCCTAAAATTTGACATGTAATCCATTAATGTAAGTTCTGACTGTTCACTCACCAATTTTTCCTTAATCAATTTAAGTGGTCCTCTTACTTCATGACCAAAAATTAGTTCAAAAGGACTGAATTTGGTTGACTCATTTGGTGAATCCCTAATTGCAAACAGTATAAATGGAATTCCTTTATCCCAATCCTCTGGATAATTGTGATAATAAGCCCTCAACATTGCCTTTAATGTCTGATGCCACCTTTCTGATGCTCCCTGCGATTCTGGATGGTACGAAGTTGATTTAAATTGTTTTATTCCTGAGCTATCCACAACTTCTTTGAATAACCTTGAGGTAAAATTTGATCCTTGATCCGATTGCATTTCCATGGGTAGTCCATATCTAGTAAAGAATTCAAGTAACTCCTCCACAATCTTTCTAGCTATAACATGGCATTCTGGAATGGTGTCTGGAAACCTAGTAGACACATCCATTATAGTCAAAAGATATTGATTCCCACTTTTAGTTTTAGGAAGCGGCCCTACACAATCAATTAAGACCCTTGTAAAAGGTTCCTCAAATGCTGGAATGGGTATTAAGGGCACTGGTTTTATCACTGCTTGAGGGTTCACTATCACTTGACATGTGTGACATGATCGACAAAATTTAACTACATCTTTATGTAGTCCAGGCCAATAAAAATGTTTTTGTATTTTAGCTTGAGTTTTCTGTACTTCCAAATGACCTCCCACTGGTACCTCATGTGCTACTCGCAACACCTCCTTTCTATACCCTACCGGCATTGCCACTTAATGAACTTTTGACCACTTTTCATCCGCCTCATCCGCAAAGGTCTCCATTTTATCATCAAGACATCATTTTTACGATAATAACATTGTGGTATACACTCAGATTCCTCTTCCGTGTATTCTTTCTGATACATCCGTTTTATTTCTATATCTTTCTGTTGTAACTCCGCCAATTTTCCAGAACTAAAAATATCCGCCTCATCCTTCTGTTCTTGTTCTTTTCCAACCATCTGATCAAAAATTATTTCTGATAATTGAACTTCAACTTTATCTTCAATCTTTGATTTCTTAACCAGTTATTTTACAAACTTGTTACTACACAATCCAGAAAAATCCCAGGATATTCGTCCTTCAACACTTCAGTTGTCTGATTTTCCACTGGTATATCAACCACAGCCGGCATCATTCCCACCTGTGATCCAGCTATATCATTACCCAAGATAAACTGTATTCCTGGACAAGATAGTTTCTCTATTACTCCTACTACCGCTCTTCACTGGACTTTCCAACCTTACTTTATATAATGGAACATAACTCTTCTCACCCTGAATTCCACATATTACTACCCTTTCTTACAATATTCCTCCCAAACTATATAACTGCTCATCTCTTAACATCAGAGATTGACTAGCTCCTGCATCTCTTAAAATTGTGACTTCTTTACCTACTCCTTCTTGTACACATGAGTAAACTTCACCCACACAAGTAAATTCTTTAAAGAGATCTGGCACCTTCTGATTAATCACCTCTTGATCAGGCTGTACCATCTCTTGCATCTCCTTCGCTTCACTTGGGCTTTCCTTTACCACTTTAACAAACCCCACTGTTATCCTGGTTTACCACATCAGCCTGCCCCGTACTTTTCTTCAACCACCAACACTGTGACTTTACATGGCCTAGTTTATTACAGTGAAAACATTTGAAACTTTTCATTTCTCTTCCATCCTCCTGGATTTCTTTTTAAATATGAGGTACACTCTCCTTATTATCTCCCATCAGATCTCCTTTACCTCTACCACTTGAGTATTTCCCTTTTCCCCAGTTTCTATCCCTCACAGGCTGAAACTGATGTCGGAAACCAAGCTTTGATTTATGAACTAATTCATAATCATCTGCCATTTCTGCTGCTAATCTCGCAGTTTTAACCCTCTGTTCTTCCACATGAGTTCTCACTACATCAGGAATTGAATTTTTAAACTCCTCCAAAAGTATAATTTCTCTGAGAGCTTCATACGTTTGGTCTATTTTCAAAGCCCTTATCCACCTATCAAAGTTACTCTGTTTGATCCTTGTATGTTTGACCAGGTTCTTTCCTTAAATTTCTAAACCTTTGTCATAGGCTTCAGGCACTAGTTCATATGCACCTAAGATGGATTTTTTTCACCTCCTCATACATTCCAGATACCTCTTCTGATCGTGATGCGAACACTTCACAAGCCCTACCTTCCAGCTTTGTTTGAATCAGCAAAACCCACATTTCCTGCGGCCATTTCATTTGTTTAACCATCTTCCCAAATGAAATGAAAAAGGATTCTACCTCCTTCTCATCAAATCTTGGCAATGCTTCAACATATTTAAATAAATCCCCATCAAGCCTTCGACTAGGACACTCTTTCTCTTTATTTTCATCACTATCCTCCAACTGTGTGTTTCCCTTTACATCCTCCAATTTTAACAGACTGTCATGTTTCATGGCCATTTTCTGAAGTTCAAACTCTCTCTTTTTCCCTTTCCTCTCCCTCTCTTTCTTTTTGTTCTGCTAGGGCTACTCTTTCTTTCTTTCTTTCTTTCTTTCTTCTCTCTCCTTCTCTTTTTCCCTGATCTGTATCTCCCTTTCTCTCTTTCTTCTCTCATTTCGTATTCAAGCTGCTTTAATTCTTTTTCATGCTCAATCTGCTTGATTTGTAACTGAATTTTTGCCATCACTGCTGAGTTAGACTGTATCTCATGCAATTTTAAATGCTCAGCTAGTGCAGTAAACACCTCTGCTTTTTGTGCGCTGTCAGGCAAAGCTAACTGCTATGTTTTTGCCAAATCTAAAAGCCTTTTTTGTGTCTGTTCATAAGCTATTGCATGTGACCTTCCCCACTCCAAAACCTCCAAGCCTCTGAAAGAGCCATTGTCCACAACACACTCCGTACTTAAACTGGAACACCTATAATAATAATCGCTTATTGTCACAAGTAGGCTTCAATGAAGTTATTGTGAATAACCCCTAGTCACCACATTCCAGCACCGTTCGAGGAGGCCGGTATGGGAATTGAACCCGCGCTGCTGGCCTTGTTGTGCATTATACACTATCTGTTTATCCCACTGTGCTCAACCAGCCCCTGAGAAGAAAACACAAATATGCATATACGTCACTGTCTTTAAGTTCACTAAGCCAACCCAATCACGAAAGATAGACTTTATCCCATGAGCCTCCAATCTATTACGGGACAGGGGTTTACAGAACACCAAAGTATATCATGGAGTTCACCTGACCCACAACTTTTAATAGATTTTGGTTATGGGGAGCACAAAGGTCCACTTTACAGATGTGATGCAACAGAGAACTAAAAGTATTTTCAAAAAATATTTATTCTGTGAATCCAGTTAACATTTTATAAACACAAAGTACACATCTAATCAACTACAAACACTGATACTTTCCAAAATACAATATTATATGTGTAACCCTTAATAACTTCCCAAACAACATCAGTTAAATCCTTTTAAAAATAAAGACAGCAGGTTTAAATGCTCTACAGAAACAGGTATTAATTAGAAATCATCAATGATATGGCGACATTCCTTAGCTTGTAGAGAGAGATCATTATACAGCTGCTTGCTTTGAACGCAGCTCTTCAATTCTGAAAACAAAACCAAAAACACACTGCATCTCCCAGCTCAAAATGAAAGTGACAGACAGCCAGCCCAGCTCCACCCACACACTGACATCACTGCACCGATTTGATAAACACCCATTTCTTAAAGGTACATCCACCTGACAATGAATCGTAGCTTAATTTGCTGATGACACAAAAACAGGTTGGAAAATAAATTGTCACAAGGACATAAGGGGTGGATCAGCAGGAAAAGTGTTGGTTCAAGCCCACCCAAAATCTTCCAATTCATTGCCAGCTCGCTACCACCAGTATCTCTTCTCTGTGCACTGCCAACCGTCCCCCTCCTTGCCCCCCCCACCCCCCCACGGCCACCATCCCTCATCAACAGGCTATCTGGATATTGTAACTGAATGGTATGCTCTGAATCAACCTATTTGGTGCTTGCAGCTCCTTAGAATGTGGCCCGAACCTGAAAGTGACCTCTGGACTGTTGTTGTCGAAACTATGAAAAACAAGAAAACATAGCACGGGGTTGTTCAAGACCAAGGCCCTCAAATAGGTAGAATAATCTTAATGCACAGAGCTATGTCTCTTTGGCACAGGAACCCAGAAGTTAACATTAGTTTTAGGTGAGCCAGCAGAATGGTCAAGTTGGACAAAACAATTTAAAAGATTTTTGAATCGCTTCAGGCTGAAATAACAAAAAATAATTGAATCAGATTAACAGACTGATATATTCAATAGTAAGGAAGTGGGAAGATATTTTGTATGCTTTTCACTTTTCCAAGAATGGCAAGAAAATCTAAGGAACGATGCGAGTTCAATTTGCCAAACATTCCATAGTCCAGAGGAAAGAAGAAAGAAATAGAATCAATGAATAGCTTCATAATAGTCTGAACAAAGCCTATAATATCACGACCATAATTTACGATCATTTTGCAATAATTTTCAAGATGAGTAACTATTTCAACTTGGATCCCAAGTTAGCCGTTGATAAATCTTAACTCGAGAAAGACAGAGTGAAGCTGTGAAGAAATATTGAGCAGTAATCGGGTGGCAGTCTGTTCAGGGAGCTCCTATTGAACACCATCTCAAAGGTCCTAAACTTTCAAGCTGGATTACAGAATGAAAGTGAATCTCCTGAAAAACAGCAGCTGTGATGAAATGGAGATTCCTGTTATATCCTTGACAGTCAAATTGATCTTAAACCACATCAACTGTAAGAATAGCATGGGCAGGTGGTTAAAAATGGATATCAGGCACAAGACAGTGGGCAGAATTTTACAGCCCATCGCAGCAAGGGAGGGGCTGGAAAATGCCACAAAACGTTCATAAATCCATTTTCTTTTGTGGGACTGGAAATTCCCACTGGTGGGAATGGCTGCAAAAATCTTCCCAGCATGATTAAGCAAACCCCCCCCCCCCCCCCCCCCCCCCCAAGCTATTTGAATGGCCAGGATTCCAGCAACATGGAGACTGCCCTTAACAGCCAGCAGCAGCATCATTAAAATGAACAATTCACAGCCAATGACATCACCAGCAGTGTGACTTGAATTTGAATTCAGATCTCAGGACACTCGCATGATGCTAAGACTGCCAATGAGACCTTGAATGATGGCAGAAGAGGTCAAATTAAGGGAATTTGTTTCATTTTGGAGAGGCCAGGAGAAGCAAGAGTTGTTGTCAGAGATGCCCTACTCCTCCCATAGCACGCACTATTGCAGATTCAATTAGCACAGAATCAGAAAATTGACATAAACTTCAACTTTTTAAACACTATTCTCAATGTAAAAACCATTGTAAATGATACCTCTTGTTGAATGGAGAGCTTTTAATGATTCACTAAATCGTAATTACTAATGACCAACCTCTCTGATTCTGAAAAAGTAATTTTAGATGTCTGGAGTGTCAGTCGCTCCATTCCAAGGTAAAAATTCCATGTTTTTTACAAAATTTTTTAAAAAATCATTTCCTGATGTGGTGACCTACCCGGGCCTAGCGTTTAGGTCTAATTGAAAGTGGCCATTTTAAATTAAAGAATTGGGAACTTTAAAACAAACCACAGTCGCTCCAGAACCGCCTCATGGGAATTCGGACTGGCCAAGTTCGAGTACACTAGATGTCAGACAGGCTGCCAAGACATGTCCGGACCTGCCCTGTAAATTGTCTATCAAGAGATAATCAATCCTATTGATATGCACCAGTGTATTGTTGCAAACCCAGGTCAGGCAAGGCACTCGGGCACCTAGAGTTCCCGTCGTCACCTTATTTTACAAAGATGTAATTGCAAACCAAAAAGTCACTGGAGATGGACACCTGGGATGGGCCCAGGTGACCTGTCAATTGGGCATCAATTGGATCATTGGACTCTAAAAACCCGTTTTGATATCCCATTGCATAAGGCCACTGGAAGTGGGAAAAAGACGCAGCCGAAGTGGGATAAAAGTAGGTACACCGGACCCCTCGGCAGCGAAGACCCAGCATGGGAGGTGACCTTGACCAGACCAGAGAAGTGAAGACCAGACGAGACCAGAAGGAAGGAAGGAAGGAAGAGACTGCCAGCAAGAACAACCTTCGCAGTGATCAGTTCCTTGGCCCTACCAAGCCATCTTTGCGGGTAGTATACACTGATCTTCGGTACCTCTAGTATTTTATGGGCAATTTATGGGTTAATTGTGTTGAATAAATGTTGCTGAATTTGAATTTGTGGTTTGTTCTCCTCATTATTAAAGGCATCCTAGGTAAAACTTTGAGTAAGTTAACTGGTTGAAAGTATCTGAGGTTTTACAGATAAAATTATGTTTGAGATATTCCGAATTTGCTCTGTTTGAAAATAACCCACATAAAAAATCAGTTGGTTCATGTGAACAGTAGCAAGTAGTTTGCTACTGAGAATTGGATAAATTGAAAACAATATGATTATATGGTGGAACCAATTCCAGTATAAATTAAACTTCCTTTCTGCAAAGTTACATTCATGCCTATTTGATGCACCAATGCACTGGACAACAAAATGATATAATACCAGCTTTTGTCCATAGACTTTGAGCCAAACCATTGAGATAGATAATGAGGCTTAGTGTCAAAAATATGAATTAAGAGTAAATAAAATGAGTTTGTCCATCTCCTAGTAATTGGACCAACAGAAGCCCTGGCTAAGAAAACATGGGTATCATAAAAAGAACTGAAGAAGGACATAAATTTAGTCTGAGCAGAAAGAAGGAATAAGCGTATCCTGCCTCTGTGAAACTACTGATAACAGGCTTAAATATGTTAATTTCTTTTCAACGTGATATTTTTCTCTGCCTAGTGTTTCAATGTTGACATTTTAAACTCGTTTAATTAATGCTAAAAGTAGCACATTCCTCAGCAGTTATTTCACCTTATCGTTTATCAGACGTTTGATTTATCATGCATCATTTCTGACTAGGTGCCCAGAGTAGTCGGGTTATGACATCCAATTTAGAACAGGAATAAAGAACACAAAGACATGAAAAGTGACAGTATAAATGGTCATTTCAAATTGTGAGAAACAGAAGATTGCATGGATGGGTGAGAAATAGTACTTTTTCACAGGTGGAATGACTCATTGCAATGCATGGTGCTGTCGGTTTAATCTTCAGCTAAAAGTGTGCTTTTTATTTCAAACTTCTTAGTATAAAGTGCTAAACTGCTCACATTTATTTTAAAATGTAAGCATATTACATTTTTTCCATAGTTTTAAAACTTGCAGGCTGAAAAATTTATGTCACAGAAATAATATGGTTAAAGAATCATCTTGAGTCCACATTTATTTTCAAAAGAGTTTTATAATACTGATTGAAAGGAATGACAGAGAGATCCTACATAAACATTTTGGTTCATCATAGGGAATCCATAGATTCCCTACAGTTCAGAAAGAGGCCATTTGGCCCACCGAGTCTGAACCGACCCCCCCGAAAGAACAGTCGACCCAGGCCCAAACCTCCACCCTAGCCTTGTAAATCTGCACATTGATCATTGTCAATCCACCTCACCAGATCATTTTTGGATTATTGGAGGAAACTGGAGCACCCGAAGGAAACCCATGCAAACAAGGGGAGAATGTACAAACTCCACACAGACAGCTACCCAAGGCTAGAATCAAACGTGGGTCCCTGTTGCAGTGAGGAAGTAGTGCAAACTACTGTGCCACCCTATCATCACCATACGCCCAAATGAATGATCATAACAAGAAAACATTACAGCTCGGAAAGTACACTGACAAATACTGAAGTGTTCATTTGAAATTCCTTTTCCCACTATTTTTGTGAAGGTTGGCCTACTTCAAAAACAAATACATTTCTGCTCTCTATAGTGGATAGAGAGATTTCAACACACTTGGAGATTTTCATGTGTTACATGTGTTATACAAATTAAGGTTGTTTTTGTTTTATGGGACAAAGGTAAACTATCCATCCTTATTCCTTCTTGATCTGTCTGCAGCCTTTGAACTGGTTGACCATCATTCTCCACAATGTCTATCCACTGTCATTCAGGAGCGTGTAACATGTACATTGGTGGCACCCAGCATTACCTCACATTGGTTCCCAGTCAAGCAATGTCACATTTAAAAACTTCTCTCCTTTTTATCAAATTCATGGCACAACCTCACCCTATCACTGTAATCTTCTCCAGCCCAACAACCCTCCAAGATATCTGTGCTCGTACAATTCCTGCCTCCATTTTTATTCATTTATGGAATGTGGCATCACTGTCAAGGTCAACATTCCTAATTGTCCTTGAGAAGGTGGTAGTGAGCTACCTTCTTGAACCACGACAGTGCATGAGATGTAGGTACCATTAGGGAAAGAGTTCAAGGATTTTGACCCAGCGACACAGTTTAAAATCAGGCCAGTGTAAAACTTGATGGGGAAATTGTTGATAGTAGTATTCCCCTGCATCTGTTGCCCTTACCCATCGAGGTGGCTGAGCTTGTGCGTTAGGACAATGCAGCTGAGGGAGTTTTGGTGAGTTGCGACAGTGCATCTTTCAATAGTATACACTGCTGCCATTACACACCAATGGTGGAGCCAGTGATTGTTTAATGTGGTGGATGGGCTACGAAGCAGCTGGCTTTGTTCTGGATGATCCTGAGCTTCTTGAATGTTGGAGCTGCACTCATCCAGGAGTATTCCATTACAATCTGGGGAGTCAGGAGACGGATTACTTGCAGAGAGGACAATGCCTAGTTCTACACTGTGCCTGTTGATCTCGCTGCAGATCCCATGGCTGTACCACCCATACTTGGTTAAACCCCTCTTTCAGCCACTCTTTGAATCTCAGTGGCGCTTTTTCAGCACACTCGTCATCTGACCTAGCTTGATCGTTTTTTTTCCAACGTAATTATGGTCTCTGCCAAAAGCCTCTTCTGGATACTGTATTTAGGTCATGGATCCTACAAAACAGTCGATCATACAAAATATTACTAAGCACGGTCCCAAACTCACAGTGCTCAGAAAAGAAGCTGGCAAAGTCTGGCTATGAAGATTGAGACAGACTCTTCAAGGTCCCTCACTGCAGAGTTAAACTTATAACATTGGAGGATAATCGAGGGCCTTGGGTTGAAATGTTCTTTCAGTAATTTCACTGTCCGGTCAAAAGTCGTTGGGTCGGCTACCTCGGGGAACATGAGATTGCTAATCAAATTGTACATTTGAGGCCCACAAACTGTCAAAATTATCACCTCCCATGGGCAGCACGCGGCACAGTGGTTAGCACTGGGACTACGGCACCGGGGTCCCAGGTTCGAATCCCGGCCCTGGGTCACTATCCCTGTGGAGTTCGCACATTCTTACCCCACAACCCAAAGATAGATAGATAGATAGAGAAATACAGCACAGAACAGGCCCTTGTTCTGCAAAGATGTGCAGGGTAAGTGGATTGACCACGAAAAATTGCCCCTTAATTGGAAAAAAAGTTTATAAAAAAAAAAGAATGATCACCTCCCTCTTATCTTCACCTGTGATCTAATTTGTGTTCAAAGAAAAGAGAGTGATTCGATGTATTAACTCCAATCCTCAACCCTTTAGTTAAATGAGTCTAGTTTCCCGATGATAGGCATTTCCACTCACAGTTTAAATAACTCCAACTCGTGCTGGAGCTTTTCTACTTTCTGAACTGTTGCGTCTTTCACCCTACAATTCACAATGACTGTCAGCTGCAATCGAAAACAGTAATCTCATGGTCAATGTGGTTGCTCGAGCCATACACTGGAAGCTTCTCATAGTTAACAAAGGGGTTTATTAGGGCAGCACGGTGGTGCAGTGTTTAGCACTGCTGCCTCACAGCGCCGAGATACCAGGTTCGACCCCGGCTCTGGGTCTGTCCATGTGGAGTTTGCATATTCTCCCCGTGTTTGCAAAGATGTCAGGGTAGGTGGATTGGCCACACTAAATTGCCCCTTAATTGGAAAAAATAAATTAGGTACTCTAAATTTAAAAAAAAGAAAAAAAAGACAAAAAAACCAAAGGGTTTATTGATGAAAGGCAAAGTCAGTTAAGTAACAGGCACAGAACACCGTACAACAGGTCTTAATACCTCAGCTCCCTGGCCCACACTGCTCCCAGGGCTCCATGCAAACTCCCCATTGGCCGGGGTTCATGCGCTCCCGCGCAATTGGCTCCGAGCCAGTCACGTGGTCTGTGCAACCCGCCCCCTTAAAGGGGTCATGCCACCACAGTATCCCAAATGTATATCCTAATAATAATAATAAAAAGTCTGAGAACACACACAAACAGACTCAAAAACAGCTTCTAACCCGTTGTTATCAGACTCCTAAACGACCCTCTTATGGACTGACCTCATTAACACTACACCCCTGTATGCTTCACCCGATGCCGGTGTCTGCTCACAGAAAAATACTTTTCACTGTACTTTGCTACACGTGAAAATAAACAAAATCCAATATAATAAGTTCCTATTTCTTTAAAAATAATAGAATTTTAATAAGGCACAAGGAGTCCAAAGTAAGAAAAAGTAAACAACATTTATTTCACAACAATTATTGTACCTGTCGGTCAATTCCAGACTAGCTGACCTTTTATACAAGTACTGTTAAGCTACCCCGCCCCGGCCTAGCGGTGGAGCTCGTACTCCTCAAGGAGCAGGGAAGACAATTATCCCCATAATGTATGTCCTGTGCGGGTTATTATAATAACGACGTAACAAAAGAGGTGATTAGTTTTTCCCTAGTTGGAAATTGTTATTTATTAGCCCAAGTCTGAATATTGTCCTGATATTGCTGCATGTAGGCAAGGACAATTTCATTTTTTCAGTTTTTACATTTTTCAGGTTTATAGTAGTGCTGTCAGGGCTCAGTATTGTGACACTTTCTTTTCCTGATATATATTAATGACCTAGACCTTGATGTACACAAAACAATTTCAAAATTTGCAGTTCATACTGTAATGTTCCCTGAACGCACAGGTGGCAAAGTCTTTGTGATTGAAGTGCTCAGAGAACATACCTCTTTGTAAATGAACAAAACTGTTTAATAATTGTTTCTAAATTATCAAAGGGTTTCTATGATGTAAGATTGTAGTTGGATATTATGGCTAAATACAAATGATTATGGTTAACTCTTATTAATAACTATTGTTTCAGGAGCTGCTCAATATGCGACTGTGCTCTGTGCTTGTTGTCCCGATTCTTTGTCTGTGCTGTTGTTCAAGTGATAATTTCCCATCACCATGAGGCCTGTCTTCTAGTGACCTCTTCCTGTCACCACGCCACCTGTGGTTGGATGCTAGAATCTCAGTCTATGCATACAGCACGTATCCTAAGTTGCAGTTCACTTATTACATTATAAACAAATGATATTTTATATATCATTATGGATACAAAATTGGGAAGCATTGTAAGCTGTGAGGAAGAGAGCGTAGAATTCCAAATGGATGAGGACAAGTTGATGGAATGGATCGAAAGATGGCAGGTTCAATGTGAAGAATTGTGAGGTAATTTATTTTGGTAGACAGAACCTAGAGAAACAATATGAAATAAGGGGTTCAATTGTAAAGGGCTTGCAGGAACAGAGGGAGCTGGGTATATACGTGTGTATATGTCATTAAAGGTAGCAGGAATTCAGAATGTCCAAATTACCTAACAACACATCTTTCGGGGCGAGTGGGAAAAAACCGGAGCACCCGGAGGAAACCCATGCAGACACGGGGAGAACGTGCAGACTCCGCACAGACAGTGACACAGACGGGAATCGAACCTGGGACCCTGGTGCTGTGAAGCAACAGTGCTATCCACTGTGCTACCATACTGTCCTGAAGGGGCATAGGAGAGTGTGTAGAAGAGTTTTACGAGAATACTCTCAGGTTTCAAAAATACCAATAATGAAGATAGATTGGGGAAGTTGGGATTCTTTTCATTGGAGAAAAGAATGTTGCCAAATATCTCAGCTCTGGAATTCTCTCCTTGAATTTCTCAGGCTGTTATCGTCCCTTTCATCCTTGAAGACTTTGAACTCCTTTGATGACGTTTTTGGACTGTGCCCTGAATAGCTGGGATTTGTTTGGGACCAGGCAGGTGGTGAATTTCCTCCTGCTCTGACCTCCATTCATGGAGTGGTCTGGCTATGTCAGACCAATTAACCTGCAGGTGATGCCTCTGCTCAGCATTGGGAGGCTGTCCTTGAGGTGTGGAGATGTTGTCACTTGTTGCAAAGGAATGCGGCCTGCAGTGACTGCGGCAAGAAAGGACACTTTGCCAAAGTCTGCTTGGCCCAAACCAAAGTTCCAAAATCGCAGGCCCGACTCACAGACTCACAGGCCTGCAGACCCCGCAGCATGGCTGCGTGCCTGCCGGTAACTCCCCCTTCTGACCCGTCATCCGCCTCGTGCTATACGTGGAGGCCGCCATCTTTAACTCCACCCGACACGTGCGACTCATGGGGGCCGCAATCTTGGCAGCCATCTTCAACGCCGCCTGACATGTGCGACCGACGGGGGCCGCCATCTTGGTCGCCACCTTGTGACTCCCTCGCTACCACAGACCACGCCGACTACCCGTAGCTCGGCCCGGTCACTCTCGACCAGTCACGGCCCAAGCACCTCAAGAACTCCAAGATGACCGTCCGGGTCAATGGGCACGAAACGCCATGTCTATTCGACTCCGGAAGCACGGAGAGCTTCATCCATCTGGACACGGTAAGGCACTGCTCCCTCCAGATTTCCCCCCGCGTTTCAAACAATCTCCCTTGCTTCTGGATCTGCATTCAGTGTAGATCCGGGGGTACTGTGTCACGAACCTCACGATACAGGGAGCGAGTACGCCAATTTTAAACTCTATCTCCTTCCCCATCTCTGCGTTCCTCTCTTGTTAGGACTGGATTTCCTGTGCAAACTCAGAAGCCTGACCCTGAAGTTCGGCGGACCCCTACCCCTTCCCACCGTATGTAGCCTCGCCCCTCCCTCGCTCTTCGCAAACCTCACCTCCGACTGTAAACCCGTCGCCACCATGAGCAGGCGGTACAGTGCCCAGGACAGGACTTTTATTAAGTCGGAGTTACAGCGGCTCTTGAGGGAGGGGATCATCAAGGCCAGTAATAGCCCCTGGAGAGCCCAAGTGGTGGTCGTCGGGACCGGGGAAAAGAACCGGATGGTTGTAGACTACAGCCAGACCATAAATCAGTACATACAACTCGATGCGTACCCACTTCCCCGCATAGCGGATATGGTTAATCAGATTGCACACTACCCGGTTTTCTCTATGATAGATCTGAAGTTTGCATACCACCAGCTTCCGATCCGCCCGGAAGACCGCCACTACACTGCCTTTGAGGCAGACGGCTGCCTTTTCCACTTCCTCAGGGTCCCCTTCGGCATCACCAATGGGGCCTCGGTCTTCCAAAGAACAATGGACCGAATGATTGACCAGCACGGGCTGCGGGCCACGTTCCCGTACTTGGATAATGTCACCATCTGCGGCCATGATCAGCAGGACCATGACGCTAACCTCCAGAAGTTCCTCCAAACCGCCCAATCCCTGAATCTCACCTACAAAAAGGAGAAATGCATTTTCCGCACAACCCGACTAGTCATCCTCGGCTATGTCGTGGAAAACAAAGTCCTAGGGCCCGACCCCGACCGCATGCGCCCCCTCCTGCAACACCCCCTTCCCCACTGCCCCAAGGCCCTGAAGGGATGCCTGGGGATCTTCTAATATTATGCCCAGTGGGTCCCCAACTATGCGGAGAAAGCCCGCCCACTTATCAAAGCCACCATCTTTCCCCTGACGACTGAGGCCCGACTGGCCATCAGCCGCATCAAGGCAGACATTACCAAGGCTGCGATGCACGCGGTGGACTAGTCCATCCCCTTCCAAGTGGAGAGCAATGCATCAGACGTCGCCCTGGCCGTGACCCTTAACTCGGCAGGCAGGTCCGTGGCCTTCTTTTTCTGTACCCTCAACGCCTCCGAGATTTGACACTCCTCTGTCAAAAAGGAAGCTCAAGCCATTGTGGAAGCTGTGCAACATTGGAGGTACCACCTGGCCGGTAGGAAGTTCACCCTCATCACCGACCAACGGTCGGTAGCCTTTGTGTTCAACAACACATAGCGGGGCAAAATCAAGAATGATAAGATCTTGAGGTGGAGAATCAAACTCTCCACATATAATTACGATATCGTGTATCGTCCTGGGAAGCTCAATCAGCCCCCAGATGCCCTGCCCACGGCACATACGCCAGCGCGCAAGATAACCAATTTTGGGCCATCCACAATGACCTCTGTCACCCGGGGGTCACCCGCTTCTCCACTTCATCAAGGCCTGCAACGTGCCCTACTCCACCGACGCGATCAGGGCCATGACGAGGGACTGCCAAGTCTGCGCGGAGTGCAAGCCACACCTCTATCGACCAGACAGCCCACCTGGTGAAGCCCTCCCGCCCCTTTGAGCGCCTCAGCGTAGATTTCAAAGGGCCCCTTCCCTCCACTGACTGCAACGTGTACATTCTCAACGTCGTTGCATCAGTACCTGCTCGGTAAGGGCATTGCCTCGAGCAGGACTGCCAGCTACAACCCCCGGGGAAATAGACACGTGGAGAGGGAGAACGCGACGGTATGGAAGGCCGTCCTTCTGGCCCTATGGTCTAGAAGTCTCCCGGTTTCCCGCTGGCAGAAGGTCCTCCCCGATGCATTCCACACCATTCCGGCCCTCTGCACAGCCACAAACGAGACCCCTCATGGCTGTCTATTTGTCTTCCCCAGGAAGTCCATTTCCGGGGTCTCGCTTCCATCCTGGATGACAACACCGGGGCCTGTCCTCCTCTGGAAGCACGTGAGGAGTCATAAGTCCGACCCCCTGGTTGAGAGGATCCAGCTCCTACATGCCGACCCTCAGTATGCTTACATGGCGCACCGCGACGGACGACAGGATACAGTCTCCCTCCGGGATCTGGCACCCGCCAGTACCCCAGCGACCATCACCAATGCGCCCCCTACACCGCCTATCACCACCAACCGAATCCCTCACAGCGGGCTACCAGCTGCCTCCCTGGGGATCCTGAACACTGTCCCCGCCCCTACACGGCTTATAACCCCTTCTCCCATTGCCGACACACCGTGATGAAGCTCCAGACGACACGCACCCGGAGTCAAAGAGTCCAACACCCGTGCCTGCCGCGAAGCCGGAGCTGAGACGATCACAGAGAACGATTAAGGCTCCGGACAGACTCGATATGTGAACCCTCTTCAACACTGCCGGACTTCAATTTTCAACAGGGGGGTGAATCTGGTGAACGTATTGCTACTGCAATTCACCACTATATTGTATTGTATTATGTTGATGCCCCTGTGGGCTCCGCCCCCTCGGGGGTGGTATATATACCTGCAGCCTGTAGGCGGCACTCAGTACAGAGCAGTCGCAGGTAGGCACAGATCTAGCTTATTAAAACCAGTGTTCTCTTCTACTAATCGTCTCGTGTGAATTGATAGTCGCATCACCTTACAAGTAATGCACAGAGGAAACCTCTTGTTGGCATGATAGAAGTAAGATCACAGATGACCTCACAGTTCAGTGCTGACTGCGTGTGTGTTCTGCACCAGGTTCTTCGGGCATGGCAGAAGGTCTTCTTCCCTAGCGGCCCAAGGTTCAGATCACCTGCCGAAGCAAACAAACTTGTGTGGACGTCGCTGGGGAATTATCAGCAATGGGGCCTTCCGGAGAACCTGACTGCAGTGCTGCAGGCATGTCATCTCTCTTTTGCAAGGATGAGTACTACATCTCAGTTTCCTTGGGACTGAGCAAGTGGATAAGTTTATGGGGTGTGGCTGCTGGGGAGGGGGAGCTCCACATCACCTTGGAAAGGAATAGTTGCAGGTGTGTCACTGCCAAGCCTCACTAGTTGACTGCAGTGCGACCCAAAATCACATGCATGCCTTTGGTCACTGATGCCGCAGCTGGTGTACAAAGCAATTTGGGATTTTGTTTGCTCCAGTGCAGGCAATAATTTTATTCTCCTGTGTTCCCACAAGAGAAGTAGGCCTAGATGCCAGAGAAAAGGCCGACCAGTGGTGGAATTCCACTCATTGCCACCATGTGGAAGGGGCTCTAGAATGGGCAGAGCTCATTGTGGCTGCTCCATGGGGGACTGAAGAGGCGTTCTGTCACAAGAGGGTGAGAAGCTTCATGGCCTGGTATGAGGAAAGCCTCAGACAAACAGGAATGATGAGAGTCATGTGTCCTCCATTGTACAGGTATCTATGTGAACTGCTGCCGACTCTGAGGACTCCTGCCTGAATGGTGAAGGAGTGCTGATCATTCTGTTTTCTTACACGGGTCAATCATGGGAACAGAGAGCTGCTGTCCCTGGGGGACACTTGGCCACTTGAGAAGAAGAGAAGGGAACCTTAGAGGATGCACTGGAGGGAGCACACATGGGGGGCGTGCTCGGTGTGGAAAGGAGTCATTGAGGGAGGCACACCCTCTTCATGCTCAAGTCCTGAGCAAGGTGAGCTGACAGGCTTCCCCGTTGACCCTGACTTCCTCCCACCAGCCTCACAATTGAGCCCAGGGCTGTCCTGGGCATTTTAGCTGCCCTGGGCCTCCATTTCCTCAAATAACATTGCGGTCAAGTTGGGAACAGGTGATAGGGTACAGCCAGGCAACCTAGGGAGTCTTATGGACCCCCAGGTCTGCAATTCTGCCAGCAGGGAACTAAAATTCAACCTCCGTTTGCAAACTGGAGGAGTCCATCCAGGCCATAAAAGCTGTGATCTCCCTCTCATCCAGAGGCTGGCGACTCACCTGGGGCCACGTTCAGTGATCGGTCAGTGGATTCTGCAGATATTTCTTTAATTCATTCTTGGGATGTAGGTGTCACTGGCTGGGCCAGCATTTGTTGCCCATCCCTAATTGCCCTTGAACTGATTTTCAGCAAGATGCAGTTAAAGGTCGACTGCATCACTATGTGGGCCTGGAGTCACATGTAGGCCACACCAGATAAGGACAGCAGATTTCCTTCCCTGAAGCACATTCATGAACCAGATGGGTTTTTACAACAATCAACAATGGTTTCATGGTCACTATTAGACTTTTAATTCCAGATTTCTATTGAATTTAAATTTCACCATCTGCCATGTTGGAATTCAGACCTGGGTCCCCAGATCATTACCCTGGGACTCTCGATTACTAGTCCAGCGCCAATACCACTGCACCACCGTCTCCCTTCTGAGGAGCACATCTGTCACTATCTTGATGGAATGATGTGTTGCTGCACATATATCCAGCTGGCATTTGGAATGAAACTGAGGTGTAGAATTTCAGAGTCACAATTGCCTTAAAAGCCACTGGCATCAGATGATCACCAATGCAATCGGAACTCATAATCTCTGCCATCATGGCAGAGAGATTGATCATAGACTCTTGGGAGTGGCACAGTCTTCATTCCAGTCAGACCAACATGTGGAAGTAGCTAATCCTTTATCTGTAGAGTCTGACCACACAGTACCTTCATTTCTACACTTGTGTCTGCCTGTCATCACCCTGTAACCTTCTGTCACTTCCCTACAACCAGGCTGCCCCTGCTTTAAGGTTCCCGCTATCCCAATCCATAAACACACACCTCTTTCTCTCTCAGGTTCTATAATTCTAGTTCTTGCTGGAGCAACCCTTCCAAAATGAATGGGTCCATGTATCCTGGGCACTACTGGTCTGATTAAGGCAACCTTCAAGTACGTGCTGAAATGCTCACCCCTGAACCCCACGCCCTTTCAGGCACGTCTCCAGTGAAATCTCTGCCAGGAGTATGATCTCCTCAAGTGAGCTTTCACCCTAAAACAATGGCTGCCCTATTTCTTTTCAGAGAAATAATGCAAAAAGCCTAACTACATGGTTACCGTCCTGGTGCCTTTTAAAGCTGCTGAGACTCTGAATGCCCCCCCCCCCCCCCCCATGGCCCTCAAAAAATGAAGTTCCATTGGCTCCTTACCTCCTCAATTCCCTCTTACTTGAGCAGTATTCCATGTGACTTGCTATATGCCACTCATCAAATTTAACCCTGGTGTGATGATGTGGAGGGGTACAATCTGACACCATTCCGCCCCCTTGACCCAATCACCTGTTTCTGCTTCGTGTCTCTCATAATGTGGCTCAGAATCAAATCTTTCTTATATTATTTCCTCCGCTAATATTGTGGCCCCCTGTTTGTTCATCTGTTTGCTTGGAAACAACATATATAAAGAATAATGGGCAGATTTCATTGAAACCTATACCCATAGAATTCAGCCCAAGGCAGAATGGATTTGTCTTTGGCGAAGATGTGGAACAGATCCTGGAACTTTTGAAGCATCCATTCACATTGGGAGATAAGGAAATTGACTTTTTCTTTAAAATGTGGTGCTTTGTTTTGGTTAGAACTTTGTGGATTATTTTACCTGTTGTGGTGAAACTTGTCACAGTTGTCAAAATTTGAGCAGAGTTTTCAGAGCAGATTATTGGAAGTAGATTGGCCTGAAGCTCTCTCAGTAAGATGGAAGCTTTTAATAAAAAATACTTCATTTTTCAACTTTGAAGTGACAGAGCATCAGCCAGGCAGGAAAAAACCTCAAGCAAGAGCTGTACAATTGAAACAACATTGAGTTAACTCATCTTGCTGGAGTTCTCTGAGTGCCCTCTTCACTTGCTACAAACTATTATTGATGTATTAACTATTTGCATGCTAGCACAGCATAATTGCAGAAAAACAAGAGATGAATCATCATGTCTCATGTTAGCGTCTTAGCAAAATTGTTTTGAGTTCTAAATGTACTTTAGTCATTATCTCAAGTAAAATTGCATCTTGTGCGGCAAATTAATTGCAAACATAAAGCTTTGCTGCCCATGTAGAAAATCACCAATTAAATCAAAACTTATGAGATAATACTGACAAAAATAAGCCCTGTAATGATTTTCAGATCTTATTTTTAAGAAATAAAAATCTGCAATTTATCCTAATTAAACATTCTTCCTACTCTGTTGGAAAACACAGTCCATAATCTATCTTTTATGCTTCTATGTATAAAAGTGCTGTGATTTACATAATTATAAGTTAACTAAATTGACGATAATAAAATCACAGTGATGTTTTAGAGTGGAAAGTAAACATCGTGCTTGCAAATTAACTGTTATGGTTTAATTACATTTGTAAATGGGTAGCCAACCTTTTTTACAGTCTACTTCATTCTTTGAATGGATTAATTCTCTACACGCTCCAAAAACCTGTCATTGTGTAGTTCATCCTGTGCACTCTCGTATTTCAAACCTTGCTTATTGAAAGATAATAGTGGCATAGTGAGAGGCATAGTGTAGGACGTTATAAGGATGTAGACAAGTTGGTGGAATGGGCAGACACATGGAGATGAAGTTCAATGCAGAGAAATGTGGAGTGATTAATTTTTGGAAGAAGAACATGCAGTGACAATGGGCAGAATTTCCCATTCTCTGGACAGAGTGCTGGCTGAGGTGGAAAAACTGGCGTTCAGCTCGCCAGCTGCACAGACAGCTTTTTTCACCATAAAACCCAGAGCTCTTTGCAGAGAAAATCTGCAGACATAGTCCATACTGTCACACTGGAGGGGCGGGGATGGACAAAGCAGGCAATGCTGGGAATCCCAATATCAAGGCGCTTTGCCAATCTCTGACAAGAAATACCTCTCTCACACATACAAGGGAAGACCCTCCCGCCAGCCCAACAGCCCCACAAATATGGGGGAGATTTCCACCCCCCACCACACACATGGGGAACAGCCCTCATATGAATAAGGGAAATCCCACCATATGCATAAGGGGAAGCCCCCCACTGATAAGGGGAACCCGCCCCACAATGGAGCTTCTCAAAGGGCCCCCTCTTGGTACTGCCCTCTGCTATTGCCCTGGAACTTCCCCCTGGCACTGACCTCTGGCACTGCACTGCCGCTTCCCCATGGCACTGCCTCCTGGTGGTGCTGGGGAAAAGTGCCAGGGCGCCAGGAGCACTGCTCCAGGAAGTGTCAAGTTGCCAGGGGACAGTGCCAGAGGGCAACGCTCGGGTGCCAGGGCAGTCCCCAGCAGTGCTAGGGGGCAGTCCAAGTTGAATGTGCCAGGGTGTCAGGAGGCAGTGCCAGGATATTGCCCGGCCATGTCCCTCTCCCCCCAGGGGCTATATTTACCTGTACGGAATTGGTTGCTTCCCTCCATCTGGTTCCTAATTTTAGAAACGTGTTGTAAATCTCATTGAAGTGACATCACGCTGGTGAGGTGAGGTGGGGAGGGGGCGAGATCCTAATTTGGGACACATGGCGAAAAAACCCTTTAGTTATATTATAATTTATTTTAATGAGATTTCTGTCCATTCTGGGCAGGAACCTCATTATGTCACCAGCAGGGGGCAGGGAGAATCAGTAAACAATTGTAATACAGCCATGAAAGAATTAAGAGAACCCTCAACATTAATTCAAAGGATTAAATTTTTCAAAAAATGTGTGGATATTTCCTTGTTTTAGCTTTACCAAAATATGTTCCCCAACTATTGATGGCAACCCTAATTGCTAGCAGTAAATCCCAGCCATTATCATGTTCAAGCATGGAATACTTTGCCTCGTGAAGTAGTTGAGTCAGAGACCATTATATTTTTGATAAATGAGCGGCATCTTAAATTTTCATAAATGAATAAAAAATAAATGGTGTTCTGAATCTCTGGGGTCTATCCACCATTCTCTGCCACATTCCAGCATGAACCTTTGACTCTTTGCCAGATTTCAAATGTTTTCCAACCCCTGTTATCACCTTGTTACAGATCTTTCCCCTTTGTTTCCTGTACATTTTTGGCCTGACTCTATACTTTCTGAAAAACTGTTAAACTCTAACTTCATCCAGCCCTGTTGAAAGGTCATCAATCTAAAAATTGACAAAGAAGAGCAAAAGCAATCAGTGCCCAAGAAAAGCGTCAAACTGAATTTTCACCAAGTTGGGACAACTCAGGGGCCGTTTGTAAATGGGCAGGACCGGATCCTACTCCCATTCCTGCTTTTGGCTAACTTGCTGGTGCAGAATATTTCATAGAATTTACAGTGCAAAGGAGGCCATTCGGCCCATCGAGTCTGCACCGGCTCTTGGAAAGAGCATCCTACCCAAGGTCAACATCTCCACTTTATCCCCATAACCTAGTAACCCCATCCAACACTAAGGGCAATTTTGGACACTAAGGGCAATTTATCATGGCCAATCCACCTAACCTGCGCATCTTTGGACTGTGGGAGGAAACCGGAGCACCCGGAGGAAACCCACGCACACATGGGGAGGATGTGCAGACTCCACACAGACAGCGACCCAAGCTGGAATCGAACCTGGGACCCTGGAGCTGTGAAGCAATTGTGCTATCCACAAGGCTACCGTGCTGCCACACAATATGGGTGCATACAGCCATTCCACATGCAGCAGTCCTACAGCAGCCCTGGCCAGCCCCATTGGAAGGGTGGGCAGTTCAAGCCCGGCACCCCCCCTACCCACTTTCTCACAATTTTTGTGGAGTTAGGCCCATCTGTAAGAATAAATGATTCACAGCCACCGAGGCGCATTGTGAACCATGACGGAATACGAGTCCAAGATGGAGAACAGGACAAAATAGCCAGCTGAACCTGAAATTCTTTCATTGACAGGCTTTGAAATACAAAAACACATCTGTCCTCTCAGTTTTAATAGTTAGATATATTGTAAAGTAAATGTGTATTCAATGCAATGACTTATTATAGGGCTCCAATCTGCAAAGTTGATCACTATATTCACCACACTGTACAAGTGTTGAAATTAAATCGAGTATTTTTCCTGTTGGAAAAATGCTGTTAGACGCTCAGAACTGAAGGAAACATTGCTTTGAAGCTTTAAGTGTCATGATCCAAAGTGCTTTAAATTTTCAGCACTTTAAGATTTGGAAACAAAAGTCTGCAGATTTCTCTTGGAGAAAAAAGCAAAAGCTTGCTACTGGAGTGCAATGGTTATCTGGTGTATTTTAGAAAAACTATAACCATCTGTCTTTGCAATATAAATAGGCTTCATTATCCATGAACTACAATGCTTTATGGCAGCTGAGCCCATTTTGTTAAGTTTCAAAAGCTCCAGAACCACTTATCTCAGCAGGGGGCTATGAAGACAGTTTGATGATTTTAAGCGGTTATTTAAGGATCAGCTGACTTCTCTGTTCATAAAATGGATGTGTTTGTTTGTACAACAGATTGACATCTTAAGGGGATTTAAATTTTTTGAATAGCTTTCTTGAAGGAGAGTTTTTTTTCAGAATGAAGTGCGTTTGAATGACAACTCTATAAGATTATTGGATTGTTAAAAATGTCTATTTCAAAGACATGACATTTGAGGTCTGCAGAAATGGATATTGGTTGAGTAGCTGTGGAGGATATATGAGAGGGATATGGTAGGGGCATGGGGGATATGAGGAAGTATGGATGTGGATATGGGAGAATGAAGAGCATGTGGGGTGGGAATGGATTGGGGAAGGTGGGTAACATTCCTGACCCTGACATTCATCATTAAAACTGGGTTGATATCCCAGTAAACAGAGGTGACCAATCTAACCTGCTTGCCTTGCAATGAGTGACTTGGGAATATATCACCGTTCTTTCATTGTTGCAATGTCAAAATCCTGGATTTCTCTCCCGAACAGCACTCTGGGTGTACCTACACCTCTAGGACTGCATCGGTTCAAAACACAGCAAACCACCACTCTCTGAGGGGTAATTGGCGATGGGTAATAAATGCTAGTCTAGCCAGCAATGCCCACTTTCCATAAATTAATTTTAAAAACTTGTTTTTATGTTGCCAGCTAATAATAATCTTTATTGTCACAAGTAGACTTATATTAACACGGCAATGAAGTTACTGTGAAAAGCCCCTAGTCGCCACATTCCGGTGCCTGTTCAGGTACACAGAGGGAGAATTCAGAATGTCCAAATTACCTCGCAGCGCGTCTTTCAGGGCTTGTGCGAGGAAACCAGAGCACCCGGAGGAAACCCACGCACACACTGGGAGAACATGCAGACTCCGCACAGACAGTGACCCAAACTGGGAATTGAACCTGGGACCCTGGAGCTGTGAAGCAACAGTGCTAACCACTGTGTTCCCACTGTGCTACTTGCACAGGTATCAGTGAAAATCCATGGCCAGAAGTTTAGTGGGCAATTTTAACCCTGCCTACTCATCAGAAAATTATTTTAGCTGATATCCTGAATGTAGAATTGGTCCTGGCTTTCCTGCCTGATCTAACTCGCATAGCGTTGCCAACTCTGGTTTGAGGTTTGCAGACGTGTCATTCTGAGGTCTGCAAATATTAAAACATTTATCTGTTTGATACATTACAACCCCTGTAGTTGAGCATCTTTGCTTGTAGTTTCTTTTGCCAGCAGCTGATATGTGACCTTTGAGAACCCAGGAGGTCACCCTGCTGAGGGAATGGTGGCAACTGGGGAAGGAGGGAGTGATTCACAGAGATATAAGGAGAGTTTGGGAGGACCTTTAATTCAAGCTAACAGTTATTCACAGATATTCCACCAATAACTAATAGTAATTAATGTTAACACTCAGATTTCCCACAACAACCACAATACTTTTAACCCCCTAATTATTTTGTTGAATGCTTTGTATATACACACATATACCATTCAAAAGTCAATGTAACTTTTACTCTTTTTCTTCAGAGAACAAAAAACAGTACAGCACAGGAACAGGCCCTTCGGCCCTCCAAGTCCGCGCCTGTCAGAAATATAACCACTTGCACTTCCAGGGTCCATATTGCTCTATTTCCATCCTATTCATGTATTCGTCAAGATGCCTCTTAAATGTCGCTATCATTCCGCTTTTTGATGATGTTCTACAGCAGTATCCTCTCTGTCATTGATTCATGACTTGTTTATGATAGAAATATAAAGAAAGTACTTTTAACTAAACTTTCCACTATTTTTCTCATAACTTTATTTATTATTCTCTACTTGTTTAGTCCCAAACCAAGATTTTACCTAACCCATATTGTTAGACATGTTGAATAAATTCACACCTGACATAAATAAACACAGAATGAATAACCACTTTTGAGTCTGGCTGATTGACTAATTGCAGCAACCCTCAAGTCAGAATCAATTATCCTGAAATTAGTTCAAATTTATGAGCTAAGGTAGTTAACTGAGCTGATCTGAGTTTTACTCACTTCTGCACTAACAAAACGCAAATGTGACATTTAAAGGCATTTGTAATAGTTAGAGAGTGAACTAAAAAGGCAACTATTAGAACATATTAAATAGGACCAGGAATAGGTCATTCCATCCTTCAAATCTGGTTGTGGGTTTGGAGGGTGCTGTCAAAGGAATCTTGACAAGCAATTGCAGTGTATCGTGCACTGGTGTTGGAGGAAGAATGGGTGGATTAGGCGCCAATCAAATGAGCTGCTTTGTCCTGGGTGATGAGCTTCTTGAGTGTTGCCAGAGCTTCAGTCATCCCAGAAAGTGGGAGTATTCCATCACACTCCTGGCTAGTTCCCTGTAGGTTTTGGGGTGTCAGGAGGAGAATAACTTGCTACATAATTTCCAGCCTTTGACCTGCTCTTGTAGCTACAGTATTTATATGGATGGTTTGGTTCAGTTTCTGGTCATTGGAACCCCCAGGATGTTGAACGTGGGGGAAATTAAGCAATGGTAATTTTGAAAATTATTCTTTCATGTGATGTGGCATGCCAGCTATTTCAGTACCGAAGGAGTTATGAATGGCAAGGAATACTGCAATCATTCTCAAACATCCCTATTTCTAATCTTAATAGAGAGAAGATCACTGTTGAACCAACTATCAACAGTAGGGTCTGGGATACTACTCAGGGGAACTCTTACAACAATGTCCTGGGGCTAAAATAATTGTTCTGCAACAACTACAACCATGTTCCTTGGCGCTCGCTATGACTCCAGCCAATGCAGCATTTTCTCCTTATTCCAAATGAGTTCATTTATAAAGGCTCCTTTATGCCATACTTGGTCAAATGCTACTTTGATGTCAAGGACAGTCACTCTCACCTCATCTCAGAAATTCAGCTATTTTGTCCATGTTTGGATCAAGGTCTCTACTCATCAACAAATCACCTCCACCCAGAGACTAATCTAGAGAACCTCCATTGCATTTTCCTTTGGGAAAATATGTGCTTCCTTCACTAAGGAGACCAAAACAGTGCACAGTACTTTAGATCTTACTTCACCAATTCCCAATATAATTGTGGTAAGACCTTTTGAATCTGATATTGCTGATATCAGTTTCTATTGATCCCTATGTTACTCCACTAGTTCACCTGCCTGCCAATCGAGCAATGTCCCATTTACCTGTTGCCTGCTTTCTGCATGCCCATTGCCATTCCTCAATTCATGCTAATATCTTGCACCCAAGCCCATGAGTTCCAATTTTCTGTAATCATCTTTTTTGCAGCTGACCTTACTGAACATTTTTTGAAAATTAAAATATACTACATCCATTGGTTCACCCATTATCTATCTAATAATAATAATAATCTTTATTGTCACAGGTAGGCTTACATTAGCACTGCAATGAAGTTACAGCGAAAGAGTATCACAGGCCATAGGGGAGTATACGAAAAACAACCAAAACGGGGAGGTCTCACCCTCCACGTTCTGGGAGGCACGAAAGGCAATGATTAGAGGAGAAATTATCGCCTTCAAAGCTCGAAGAGACAGGGAGGAATGGGCAGTTAGGCAGCAGTTGGTCGACTCCAAACTGGAGGCAGACCGTAAATACTCCGAGGCCCCAACCACAGAGCTCCTGGTGGAGAGGAAAAAGCTACAAATGGACTTTGACATGATCGCCACAAGGAAACAAGTGTGCACCAACTGCTCCAGGCATGGGGGAATCCTATATGAACACAGAGACAAAGCCAGCCGCCTGCTGGCACACCAGCTGAAAAAGCAGGCAGCCACTAGAGAGATCGCGCAAATTAGAGACAACAGAGGCACATTAGAAACAGACCCAGGAAAGGTCAACAAAACCTTTTTGTACACCTCGGAGCCTCCAACAGGGGACTCGGGAATGAAATGGTTCCTCGATGGACTGGACATACCAGTTGTGGGGAAGGACACAAAATGGGGCTTGAAAGCACCACTCAGATGGGTTCCCGGTGGACTTCGACAAGAAATTTCTGTCAGGACTGGCCCTGCACCTGCGGGAGATGTTCACAGAGTCACTGGCTAGGGGCAGGCTGCCACCTACTCTAGCACAGGCCTCAATCTTTCTAATACCTAAGAGAGACAAAGACCGAATGGAATGCGGGTATTACTGACCCATCTCACTACTAAATGTAGACGCCAAAAAACTGACCAAGCTCTCAGCCAAAAGACTGGAGAACTGCGTTCCAGAGATGGTCGCAGAGGACCAGACAGGCTTTGTAGACAGCTAACATCGAACATCAGGTGCCTGCTGAACATGATCATGACCCTCTCCGGGGAGAGAACATCAGAGGTGATCACCTCTGAGGCACTCTCAATTACGACACGAAAGTTAGGTCAGTAATCAAAGGCTTTAATAAGCAGTGAACAATGGCAGCCTCCATGAGAAGTGTGCTCGCAAAATGGAGTCTCATCTTAAGTACTGTTTCCCAGGGGGCGTAGCCAGAGGCGGAGTCCCCCAGGGTTCCAAGCCTCTTAAAGGGGCAATGTATTCCGATCATCACAAGCCTCTTAAAGGGGCAAGGTATTCCGATCATCACAACCTCCCTGCTCACAGAAAAGGCCTTCGACAGAGTCGAGTGGAAGTACCTCACAGAGGTATTGGAGCAGTTTGGGCTCGGATCAGGGTTCGCCTCCTGGGTGAAGCTCCTGTACAACGCTCCCATGGCATGTGTACGGACAAACAACACCAGCACCCACTGCTTCCAGCTGCACAGGGGCACCAGGTAGGGATGCCCGCTGCCCCACTGCTGTTCGCCCCAGCAATTGAACCACTAGCAATCACATTCAGAACAGCAAAACACTGAAATGAAAAATGAAATGAAAATCGCTTATTGTCACAAGTAGGCTTCAAATGAAGTTACTGTGAAAAGCCCCTAGTTGCCACATTCTGGCGCCTGTCCGGGAAGGCTGTTACGGGAAGGCTGGAGGGGGATCCAAAGAGGAGGCAGAGAGCACAGAGTCTCGCTCTAATGCGGATGACCTGCTCCTCTACATCTCGGACCCACAAAGTGGCATGGAAGGAATCATCGCACTGCTGAAAAAGTTTGGTGCCTTTTCGGGCTACAAACTCAATATGTGCAAAATCAAGATCTTTCCGCTGAACCCGCAAGGGGGAGGGCAAAGCTGGGGGGACTGCCGTTTAAACAAGCCCAACACAAATTCCGCTACCTGGGGATCCAAATCACTCATGACTGGATGGGTTTCACAAGTGGAACCTGACCAGTCTGACAGAGGAAGTCAAAAAGAACCTGTAAAGATGGAACACTCCCACTCTCTCTCGTGGGGAGAGTCCAGACGATCAAAATGAACGTACTGCCCAGGTACCTCTTCCTACTTAGATCTATCCTGATCTCTTTCCCCAAGGTCTTTTCAAACACACTGGGCAAGTTAATCATGGCGTTTGTATGGAGGGGGGATGGGGAAGAATGCTAGGATCCCAAAGAAGGTCCGACAGAAAACAAAGTCCAAGGGAGGACTAGCCCTCCCAATCCTACAATACTACCTTTGGGCAGCGATAGCAGAAAGGGTATTGGGATGGATTAAGGAGCCAAAGGCCGAGTGGGTGTGCGCGGAGGAGGATTCCTGCAGGGGGACCTCGCTCTGGGCCCTCATCATGGCGGCACTCCCATCCCTGCCCAAAGAATACTCCAACAGCCCAGTGATGGTAGCCTCCCTCCAGACCTGGAACCAATTACGGCAGCAATTCGGCCTGACCAAAATGTCCGACAATGCCCCCATCTGCAACAACTATAGTTTTGTGCCAGCACTCACTGATGCCACCTTTAAAAGGTGGAGACAGGATGAGGAGGGGGACACTGACAGTCAGGGACCTATACACTGACAGCAAGGTCACAACACTGGATGAACTGACAGAGATATTCCAACTAGCTAAGGGCAACAAACTCAGATACCTGCTGCTTAAAAACTTACCCACGACCACCATGACAGTCACTTATGGAGGAATAATTGGACGCAAACATTCTAGGTGGAAGAAACTAGTGATATATATGAAAGACTGGTAGAGAGGGCTGACATTGTACTGGATGTGATGAGGAAGAAATGGGAGGAAGACCTGGGGCTCGAAATAGGGTGGGGACTCTGGAGTGAAGCACTACATATGGTCAACTCCACCTCCACATGCGCAAGACTCAACCTAACGCAACTAAACATGGCACATAGAGCCCACTTAACAAGAACCTGAATGAGTAGGTTCTTCCCGGAGGTGGAGGACAGATATAAACGGTGTCAAGGAGGCCCGGCCAACCACGCCCCCATGTTCGGGTCTTGCCCCAGACTTGCTGGGTACTGGACAGCCTTCTTTGAGGCAATATCCAAAGTGGTGAGGACGTACATAAAAAGGAAGAGGGTAGCCAGGGAAAGGGTTGTCCCACTGAAGGACAGGAGTGGGAATCTATGTGTGGAGACAGAGGAAATGGGCGATGAGGTTTCGGGCACTGTGGACTTGTGAAGCAGACATATGCCACCAACATTGAAGAAAGTTCAACACTATTTTATTAATTACTTATAAAATAATAGACATACGATAACTGTGGGTTCACACAATGCGAGTTTAACTAGAGACCTGTGCCTGTCCGAACCAGTTGAATCTCTCAGCACGTGGTGTGAGTCTGTACTATGCTTGATGAGCTCTTGTGCTTCTGAGAGGCAGCATCCAGAATGAGCGAGAAAAGTGATGCCCTCTGCCTTTATAGTGCGTGTGTTCTAACTGGTAATTGGCTGCGGTGTTTGTGCATGTTGATTGGTCCTAGTGTATGTCCATCAGTATGTGTCTGCACCATAATATACTGGTGTATATTATGACATCCACCCCCTTTAAAAAAAATTTGATGTGAATATGTGACAATAAATAGTGTGGGTGTGTGAAGAAAGTTCCTAACTACATGTGAGGTGCGAAGACATATGTACAAATCTATATACAGGAAAATGAAGCTATATACAAGGGAAGGTGCCTGGTGCAGATAAGTAGTATGCAACAAATTGAACAAGAACAGTGCTATATACAAACCAATAGAAAATGATTTAACAAGGAAGAAACATCTCAGAGAGTCCATAAATTTGCAAAGTTCATAAATTCAGTCTCTGAAGTGGGCGACGAACTCTGGTTGACCCTAAGGGTGGCACACTGCTCATCATCCGGATCAATGCTGTGTATTGGAATGGGTTTGGTGCTGCGCTTAGGAGACATCCTGTGCTTGGTTATAATGCCAACTTGGAAAGGGGCTTGCAGGTCATCGCTGTCAAAGTTGGAGGACAGGTCTGGAACAGGCTCGTTGATTGTGGGCTGAATGGCCTGGACATCCCTGCGAGGCTGGCTGGATCTCCTGAAACTAGCAGGCTGGGTCGACCTGCATAAAGCAGCATAGTGGCCAAGTTTGCCACACTGCAGGCAGCATCGGGTCTTCGCGGGACATTGCCGCTTTAAGTGCGCGGAGCCACAGTTGCCGCACGCCGTTGCGTCGGCACGTTCGTTGAGCCACCGCACATGCGCGGTGCGATCCAGCGAGGTGCGCACCTGCGCAATACGGTCCTTGACACCACCACGTTCGTTGCGTCCCAGCTCGGGAGCCCGCCAAAAGCGCGCGAAATGGCCACCTTCGTCCAGACTTAGGCCCTGGAGAGACTTGATAACCTGGACCTGTTCTGCCTCGTGGGGACCTTGCCGTGCCGTTTCAGCGCCTGGATGCGGGAATATCGCTTGGAGGCGTGCTCATGGAACACGCAGGTCTCTATGGCAGTGGACAGGGTGAGCTGTTTTACTTTAAGCAGATGCTGGCGAAGGGGCTCCGACTGCACACCAAACACTATCTGGTCACGGATCATGGAGTCAGAGGCGGACCCATAGTTGCAGGACTGCGCAAGGACACGGAGGTGGGTGATAAAGGACTGGAAAGGTTCGTCCTTACCCTGTAGGCGCTGCTGAAATACACATCGTTCGAAGCTCTCGTTTACCTCGACCTCGCAGTGGCTGTCGAACTTTAGGAGGACCGGTTTGAACTTTGATTTATCCTCCCCATTATCGAAGGTGAGCGAGTTAAAGATGTGGAGGGCATGGCCCCCGGCTGTGGAGAGGAAGAGAGCAATCTTCCATGCCTCCGAGGCAGCTTCCAGGTCCATGGCCTCGAGGTACAGCTGGAAGCGCTGTTTAAAAATCTTCCAATTGGAGCCCAGGTTCCCGATAATGCGGAGGGGCGGCGGCAGGCGAACTGTGTCCATACTGCAGGATGGCTGAAAACTGGTGGAAGGCTGATCACTGGTAGGTAGGTCTCAGAAGTACTAACATCCCTCAACTACTGGTACCATGAAGTGTTGGGCACTGTGGACTTGTGAAGCAGACATATGCCACCAACACTGAAGAAGGTTCAACACTATTTTATTAACTACTTATAAAATAATAGACATATGATAACTGTGGGTTCACACGATGTTAGTTTAACTAGAGATCTGTGCCTGTCCGAACCAGTTGAATCTGTACTATACTTGATGAGCTCTTTTGCTTCTGAGAGGCAGCATCCAGAATGAGTGGGAAAAGTGATGCCCTCTGCCTTTATAGTGCGTGTGTTCTAATTGGTGATTGGTTGCGGTGTTTGTGCATGTTGATTGGTCCTAGTGTATGTCCATCAGTATGTGTCTGCACCATTATATACTGGTGTATATTATGACAGGCGAGGTACTAAATGAATACTTTGCATCAGTATTGAAAAGAGCGCGAGAGGTAAGACAGCCGGGACATTGAAAACAGCGCGAGAGGAGAGACAGCCAGGACATTGAAAAGAGCGCGAGAGGTAAGACAGCCGGGACATTGAAAAGAGAGGGAGGGGACACATTGAGAGCGGCGGGGTGCCAGTGGGAGCAAAGATAATATAAGGCGGGAACCGGAAGTACGACCCGCGGACTTCTGGGAAGGATTTTCTCCTAGCCAATAAATTGTGGTGGAGAGGATACCCGAGACACTACACGTGTAGTGTCTCCCACCCGCCCTCCTCCTCTAACCTAATAATAAGACCCATTGGGGTGAGCAGGTAAGTGCTATATTATATTATTATTTTTTTATTTGTTTTATATTTGTTTACCAGAACTTGGTTGAAATTAAGTGGGATGGCAGGGAAGGTAGTGCAATGTTCCTCCTGCAGGATGTTTGAGGTGAGGGATGCCGTTAGTGTCCCTGCTGATTTTACCTGCAGGAAGTGCAGCCAGCTCCAGCTCCTACAAGACCGAGTTATGGTACTGGAGCTGGAGTTGGATGAACTTTGGATCATTCGGGAGGCAGAGGTGGTCATAGATAGGAGCTTCAGGGAAGTAGTTACACCAAAGACTGGAGATAGATGGGTAACTGTAAGAGGGACTGGGAAGAAGCAGACAGTGCAGGGACCCCCTGCGGTCGTTCCCCTGAGTAACAAGTATACCGTTTTGGATACTTGTGGGGGGGACGACTTACCAGGGGTAAGCCATGGGGTGCGGGACTCTAGCACGGAGTCTGTCCCTGTTGCTCAGAAGGGAAGGGGGGAGAGGAGCAGAGCATTAGTAATTGGGGACTCAATAGTCAGGGGCACAGATAGGAGATTTTGTGGGAGCGAGAGAGACTCACGTTTGGTATGTTGCCTCCCAGGTGCAAGGGTAAGTGATGTCTCGGATCGTGTTTTTCGGGTCCTTAAGGGGGAGGGGGAGCAGCCCCAAGTCGTAGTCCACATTGGCACTAACGACATAGGTAGGAAAGGGGACAAGGATGTCAGGCAGGCCTTTAGGGAGCTAGGATGGAAGCTCAGAGCGAGAACAAACAGAGTTGTTATCTCTGGGTTGTTGCCCGTGCCACGTGATAGTGAGACGAGGAATAGGGAGAGAGAGCAATTAAACACGTGGCTACAGGGATGGTGCAGGCGGGAGGGATTCAGATTTCTGGATAACTGGGGCTCTTTCTGGGGAAGGTGGGACCTCTATAGACAGGATGGTCTACATCTGAACCTAAGGGGCACCAATATCCTGGGGGGGAGATTTGTTAGTACTCTTTGGGGGGGTTTAAACTAATTCAGCAGGGGCATGGGAACCTGGATTGTAGTTTTGGGGTGCGAGAGATTGAGAGTAGAGAGGTCAGGAGCACAGATTTGACTTCGCAGGAGGGCGGCAGTGTTCAGGTAGGTGGTTTGAAGTGTGTCTACTTCAATGCCAGGAGTATACGAAATAAGGTAGGGGAACTGGCAGCATGGGTTGGTACCTGGGACTTCGATGTTGTGGCCATTTCAGAGACATGGATAGAGCAGGAACAGGAATGGTTGTTGCAGGTTCCGGGGTTTAGGTGCTTTAGTAAAGTCAGAGAAGGGGGCAAAAGAGGGGGAGGTGTGGCGCTACTAGTCAAGGACAGTATTACGGTGGCAGAAAGGGTGCAAGATGGGGACTCTTCTTCCGAGGTAGTATGGGCTGAGGTTAGAAACAGGAAAGGAGAGGTCACCCTGCTGGGAGTTTTCTATAGGCCACCTAATAGTTCTAGAGATGTAGAGGAAAGGATGGCGAAGATGATTCTGGAAAAGAGCGAAAGTAACAGGGTAGTTGTTATGGGAGACTTTAACTTTCCTAATATTGAGTGGAAAAGATATAGTTCGAGTACATTGGATGGGTCGTTCTTTGTACAATGTGTGCAGGAGGGTTTTCTGACACAATATGTTGACAGGCCAACAAGAGGTGAGGCCACTTTGGATTTGGTTTTGGGTAATGAACCAGGCCAGGTGTTAGATCTGGAGGTAAGTGAACACTTTGGAGACAGTGACCACAATTCGGTGACCTTTACATTAGTGATGGAAAGGGATAAGTATACCCCGCAGGGCAAGAGTTATAGCTGGGGGAAGGGCAATTATGATGCCATTAGACATGACTTAGGATGTGTAGGTTGGAGAAGTAGGCTGCAAGGGTTGGGCACACTGGATATGTGGAGCTTGTTCAAGGAACAGCTATTGCGTGTTCTTGATCAGTACGTACCAGTCAGACAGGGAGGAAAGGGTAGAGCGAGGGAACCGTGGTTTACCAAAGAAGTGGAATCTCTTGTTAAGAGGAAAAAGGAGGCCTATGTGAAGATGAGGCATGAAGTTTCAGTTGGGGCGCTTGATAGTTACAGGGAAGCGAGGAAGGATCTAAAGAGAGAGTTAAGACGAGCAAGGAGGGGACATGAGAAGTCTTTGGCAGGTAGGATCAAGGAAAACCCAAAAGCTTTCTATAGGTATGTCAGGAATAAAAGAATGACTAGGGTAAGAGTAGGGCCAGTCAAGGACAGTGGTGGGAAGTTGTGTGTGGAGGCTGAGGAGATAAGCGAGATACTAAATGAATACTTTTGTCAGTATTCACTCAGGAAAAAGATAATATTGTGGAGGAGAATGCTGAGACCCAGGCTATTAGAATAGATGGCATTGAGGTGAGTAGGGAAGAAGTGTTGGCAATTCTGGACAAGGTGAAAATAGATAAGTCCCCGGGGCCTGATGGGATTTATCCTAGGATTCTCTGGGAAGCCAGGGAAGAGATTGCTGAGCCTTTGGCTTTGATTTTTAGGTCATCATTGGCTACAGGAATAGTGCCAGAGGACTGGAGGATAGCAAATGTGGTCCCTTTGTTCAAGAAGGGGAGTAGAGATAACCCCGGTAACTATAGGCCGGTGAGCCTAACATCTGTGGTGGGTAAAGTCTTGGAGAGGATTATAAAAGATACGATTTATAATCATCTAGATAGGAATAATACGATTAGGGATAGTCAGCATGGTTTTGTGAAGGGTAGGTCATGCCTCACAAACCTTATCGAGTTCTTTGAGAAGGTGACTGAACAGGTGGACGAGGGTAAAGCAGTTGATGTGGTGTATATGGATTTCAGTAAAGCGTTTGATAAGGTTCCCCACGGTCGGCTATTGCAGAAAATACGGAGGCTGGGGATTGAGGGTGATTTAGAGATGTGGATCAGAAATTGGCTAGTTGAAAGAAGACAGAGAGTGGTGGTTGATGGGAAATGTTCAGAATGGAGTTCAGTTACAAGTGGCGTACCACAAGGATCTGTTCTGGGGCCGTTGCTGTTTGTCATTTTTATAAATGACGTAGAGGAGGGAGCAGAAGGATGGGTAAGTAAATTTGCAGACGACACTAAAGTCGGTGGAGTTGTAGACAGTGCGGAAGGATGTTGCAGGTTACAGAGGGACATAGATAAGCTGCAGAGCTGGGCTGAGAGGTGGCAAATGGAGTTTAATGTGGAGAAGTGTGAGGTGATTCACTTTGGAAAGAATAACAGGAATGCGGAATATTTGGCTAATGGTAAAATTCTTGGTAGTGTGGATGAGCAGAGGGATCTCGGTGTCCATGTACATAGATCCCTGAAAGTTGCCACCCAGGTTGATAGGGTTGTGAAGAAGGCCTATGGTGTGATGGCCTTTTTTGGTAGAGGGATTGAGTTCCGGAGCCATGAGGTCATGTTGCAGTTGTACAAAACTCTAGTATGGCCGCATTTGGAGTATTGCGTACAGTTCTGGTCGCCTCATTATAGGAAGGACGTGGAAGCTTTGGAACGGGTGCAGAGGAGATTTACCAGGATGTTGCCTGGTATGGAGGGAAAATCTTATGAGGAAAGGCTGATGGACTTGAGGTTGTTTTCGTTAGAGAGAAGAAGGTTAAGAGGTGACCTAATAGAGGCATACAAAATGATCAGAGGGTTAGATAGAGTGGACAGCGAGAGCCTTCTCCCGCGGATGGAGGTGGCTATCACGAGGGGACATAGCCTTAAATTGAGGGGTAATAGATATAGGACAGAGGTCAGAGGTGGGTTTTTTACGCAAAGAGTGGTGAGGCCGTGGAATGCCCTACCTGCAACAGTAGTGAACTCGCCAACATTGAGGGCATTTAAAAGTTTATTGGATAAGCATATGGATGATAAGGGCATAGTGTAGGTTAGATGGCCTTTAGATTTTTTCCATGTCGGTGCAACATTGAGGGCCGAAGGGCCTGTACTGCGCTGTATCGTTCTATGTTCTATGTTCTATTCACCAAAGAGAAGAAATTGGTGAATATTGAGTCTGGAGAAGGGTGTGTAGATAGCCTGGGTCACATTGAGATCCAAAAAGACGAGGTGTTGGGCGTCTTGAAAAATATTAAGGTGGACATGTCCCCAGGCCTGATGGGATCTACCCCAGAATACTGAAGGAGGCAAGAGAGGAAATTGCTGCGGCCTTGACAGAAATCTTTGGATCCTCACTGTCTTCAGGTGATGTCCCAGAGGACTGGAGAATAGCCAATGATGTTCCTTTGTTTAATAAGGGTAGCAAGGATGATCCGGGGAACTACAGGCTGGTGAGCCATACGTCAGTGGTAGTGAAATTAGTGGAGAGAATTGTTCGAGACAGGATCTACTCCCGTTTGGAAGCAAGTTGTCGTATTAGCGAGAGGCAGCACGGTTTTGTGAAGGGGAGGTTGTGTCTCACTAACTTGATAGAGCTTTTTGAGGAGGTCACAAAGATCCAGCAGAGGGCAACAGAGCAGAACTTCTGATTGGCTGTTCCAGGGAGATTTGCATACGTGCAGTGCGGTCAGCATAAGTTGAAGGTGCACATGCATCAGTGACCCGAGGAGTTCGACGGAAGGCAAGCATCCAGCAGAGGGCAGCAGAGCAGAGCTTCTGATTGGCTGTTCCGGGGAGATTTGCATACGTGCAGCACGGTCAGCGTAAGTTGAAGGTGGTTTGTGAAGGGGCTGTTCTCGAGTGACAGCTTTACCCGAAACACTACTTACGTTGGGCGAGATTCTCCCAAAACGGGAGAAATCGTAAAGCTGGCGTAAAACCCGGGCGGGTTTTACGGCAGCGCGCCCCTTCCCGACCGGGGACCGATTCTGGTCCCCGGTCGGGGCTAGCAGCCCGACGCCGTAGGCTCCGGCAAGACGGCCTTAACGAAAATCGTTAAGCCCACTTGCCGGAGTTAGCGCCGGCTGACGCGTCATATGATGTCAGCCGCGTATGCGCAGTTTTTAAGACTCCAACATGCGCGGGTGACGTCATCGCGTTTTGCGCGAAACCCGTGCGGGCCGGGTTGCCCCTCAGCTGCCCCGCGAATGGATACTGCGGGGCGGCGGAAGGACAAGTAGTGCGCGGGCATCGGGCCCGCTGCCCGCGATCGGTGGGCACTGATCGCGGGCCCATGGCACCCGTGGTACGGCCGTGCCAATCGATGCCATGGTTATTAATAGCGAGTTTGTGACGCCGTTTTTACGAACGGCAAGACCAGGTGTGTTTGCCGTTCGTAAAAACGGCGGAAAGGGCTGGGACTTCGGCCCATCTAACAGCTGAGAAGCGCTGCCGGCCGTAAAAAAACGGCGGCAGCGATTCGGGTCGGGACTTCGGCGGGGGGGGGGTGGGAGAATTGCGGGAGGGCGGCAAAAATGTCGGGAAGGCCCTCCCGCTATTCTCCCACCCGTCGTGGGGGGCGGAGAATTTCGCCCGTTGTGTCTCCCACCCATCCTCCTCCTCTAACCAAAAAAAAGTTCTGTCCGTTGGATTGCTAAACTAACAAGTTTTTTATTTTTATTTTTCAGTAGGTGGGAAGTTAGTTCAGTGGGAATGGAGGCTAGGGCAGTTGAATGTTCCTCCTGCAGAATGTGGGAGGAAAGGGTCACCTCTAGTGTCCCTTCTGACTACATCTGCGGGAAGTGCACCCAGCTCCAGCTCCTCGAGAGCCGCGTTAGGGACCTGAAGCTGGAGCTGGATGAACTTCGGATCATTCGGGAGGCGGAGGAGGTTATTGAGAGGAGTTATAGGGAGGTAGTCACACCTCAGGTAAAAGAAGAAGGTAGATGGGTTACCGTCAGGGGAGGGAGAGGGAACCGGCAGGCAGTGCAGGGATCCCCTGTGGTCATTCCCCTCTATAACAAATATACCGTTTTGGATACTGTTGCGGGGGACGACTTACCAGGGGTAAGCAATAGGGCACAGGTCTCTGGCACAGAGTCTGTCCCTGTTGCTCAGAAGGGAAGGGAGAAGAGGAACAGAGCACTTGTCATTGGGGACTCCATAGTTAGAGGGACAGGAGGTTCTGTGGGAACGAAAGAGACTCACGGTTGGTGTGTTGCCTCCCAGGTGCCAGGGTTCGTGCTGTCTCTGATCGTGTTTTTGGGATCCTTAAGGGGGAGGGGGAGCAGCCCCAAGTCGTGGTCCACATAGGTACCAACGACATAGGTAGGAAGAGAGATGGGGATTTGAGACAGAAATTCAGGGAGCTAGGGTGGAAGCTGAGAGCTAGAACAAACAGAGTTGTTATCTTTGGGTTGTTACCCGTGCCACGTGCTAGCGAAGTGAGAAATAAGGAGAGAGAGGAGTTGAACACGTGGCTACAGGGATGGTGCAGGAGGGAGGGTCCTGGATAATTGGGGCTCATTCTGGGGTAGGTGGGACCTCTACAAACAGGATGGTCTTCACCTGAACCAGAGGGGTACCAATATCCTGGGGGGGAGATTTGCTAGTGCTCTTCGGGGGGGGTTTAAACTAATTCAGCAGGGGGATGGGAACCTAAATTGTAGTCCCAGTGTACAGGATGTTGAGAGTAGTGATGTCAGGGATAGGGTTAAAAGTTCGAAAGAGGGCACCGGCAAGCAGAACGCTGGTTTGAAGTGTGTCTACTTCAATGCCAGGAGCATCCAGAATAAGGTGGGTGAGCTTGCAGCATGGGTTGGTACCTGGGATCTCGATGTTGTGGCGATTTCGGAGACATGGGTAGAGCAGGGACAGGAATGGTTGTTGCAGGTTCCAGGATTTAGATGTTTCTGTAAGAACAGAGAAGATGGTAAAAGAGGGGGGGGGGTGTGGCATTATTAATCAAGGAAAGTATTACGGCGGTAGAAAGGACGCTTGAGGACTCGTCTACTGAGGCAGTATGGGCCGAGGTTAGGAACAGTAGAGGAGAGGTCACCCTGTTGGGAGTTGTCTATAGACCTCCGAATAGTTCCAGAGATGTAGAGGAAAGGATTGCAAAGATGATTCTCGACAGGAGCGAGAGTAACAGGGTAGTTGTTATGGGGGACTTTAACTTTCCAAATATTGACTGGAAATACTATAGTTCGAGTACTATAGATGGGTCAGTTTTTGTGCAGTGTGTGCAGGAGGGTTTTCTGACACAGTATGTAGACAGGCCAACAAGGGGCGAGGCCACATTGGATTTGGTACTGGGTAATGAACCCGGCCAGGTCTTAGATTTAGATGTAGGTGAGCACTTTGGTGATAGTGATCACAACTTGGTTATGTTTACTTTAGCAATGGGCAGGGATAGGTATATACCGCAAGGCAAGAATTATAGCTGGGGGGAAAGGCAATTATGATGCTATTCGGCAAGATTTAGGATGTATAGGATGGGGAAGGAAACTGCAGGGGATGGGTACAATCGAAATGTGGAGCTTTTTCAAGGAACAGCTACTGCGTGTCCTTGATAAGTATGTACCTGTCAGGCAGGGAGGAAGTTGTCGAGCAAGGGAACCGTGGTTTACTAAGGAAGTTGAAGCACTTGTCAAGAGGAAGAAGAAGGCTTATGTTAGGATGAGACATGAAGGCTCAGTTAGGGCACTTGAGAGTTACAAGTTAGCCAGGAAGGATCTAAAGGGAGAGTTAAGAAGCGAGGAGAGGACACGAAAAGTCGTTGGCGGATAGGATCAAGGAAAACCCTAAGGCTTTCTATAGGTATATCAGGAACAAAAGAATGACTAGAGTAAGATTAGGGCCAATCAAGGATAGTAGTGGAAAGTTGTGTGTGGAATCAGAGGAGATAGGGGAAGCGTTAAATGGATATTTTTCGTCAGTGTTTACACTGGAGAAAGACAATGTTGTCGAGGAGAACACTCAGGTTCAGTCGACCAGGCTAGATGGAATTGAGGTTCAAAAGGAGGAGGTGTTAGCAATTTTGGAAAATGTCAAAATAGATAAGTCCCCTGGGCCAGATGGGATTTATCCTAGGATTCTCTGGGAAGCCAGGGAGGAGATTGCAGAGCCTTTGTCCTTGATCTTTATGTCGTCTTTGTCGACAGGAATAGTGCCGGAAGACTGGAGGATAGCAAATGTTGTCCCCTTGTTCAACAAGGGGAGTAGAGACAACCCTGGTAATTATAGACCTGTGAGTCTTACTTCGGTTGAGGGTAAAATGTTGGAAAAGGTTATAAGAGATAGGGTTTATAATCATCTTGAAAAGAACAAGTTGATTAGCGATAGTCAACACGGTTTTGTGAAGGGTAGGTCATGCCTCACAAACCTTATTGAGTTTTTTGAGAAGGTGACCAAACAGGTGGATCAGGGTAAAGCTGTTGATGTGGTGTATATGGATTTCAGTAAGGCGTTTGATAAGGTTCCCCACGGTAGGCTATTGCAGAAAATAAGGAAGTATGGAATTGAAGGTGATTTAGCGGTTTGGATCAGTAATTGGCTAGCTGAAAGAAGACAGAGGGTGGTGGTTGATGGCAAATGTTCATCCTGGAGTTCAGTTACTAGTGGTGTACCGCAAGGATCTGTTTTGGGGCCACTGCTGTTTGTCATTTTTATAAATGACCTGGAAGAGGGTGTAGAAGGATGAGTTAGTAAATTTGCAGATGACACGAAGGTCGGTGGAGTTGTGGATAGTGCTGAAGGATGTAATAGGATACAGAGGGACATAGATAAGCTGCAGAGCTGGGCTGAGAGGTGGCAGATGGAGTTTAATGCGGAAAAGTGTGAGGTGGTTCACTTTGGAAGGAGTAACAGGAATGCAGAGTACTGGGCTAATGGCAAGATTCTTGGTAGTGTAGATGAACAGAGAGATCTCGGCATCCAGGTACATAAATCCCTGAAAGTTGCCACCCAGGTTAATAGGGCTGTTAAGAAGGCATATGGTGTGCTAGCCTTTATAAGCAGGGGGATTGAGTTTCGGAACCACAAGGTCATGCTGCAGCTGTACATAACTCTGGTGCGGCCGCACCTGGAGTACTGCGTGCAGTTCTGGTCACCACATTATAGGAAGGATGTGGAAGCTTTGGAAAGGGTTCAGAGGAGATTTACTAGGATGTTGCCTGGTATGGAGGGAAGGTCTTACGAGGAAAGGCTCAGGGAATTGAGGTTGTTTTCGTTAGAGAGGAGAAGGCTGAGAGGTGACTTAATAGAGACATATAAGATAGTCATAGGGTTAGATAGGGTGGACAGTGAGAGTCTCTTTCCTCGGATGGTGATGACCAACATGAGGGGACATAGCTTTAAATTGAGGGGTGATAGATATAGGACAGATGTCAGAGGCAGTTTCTTTACTCAGAGAGTAGTAGGGGTGTGGAACGCCCTGCCTGCAACAGTAGTAGACTCGCCAACTTTAAGGGCATTTAAGTGGTCACTGGAGAGACATATGGATGAAAATGGAATAGTGTAGGTCAGATAGGCTTCAGATGGTTTCACAGGTCGGCGCAACATCGAGGGCTGAAGGGCCCGTACTGCGCTGTAGTGTTCTATGTTCAATGTTCTATGACTGTGCTCGGGAGGGGACAGGCCCGCGATCGGTGCCCACCGATTGTCGGGCCGGCATCCAAATCGAACGCACTATTCCCCTCCGCCGCCCTGCAAGATGAAGCCGCCATGTCTTGCGGGGCGGCTGAGGGGAAAAACGGCCACCGCGCATGCGTGGGTTCGTGCCGTCAGCGTCATGATGTCAGCCGCGCATGCGTGGGTTGGAGTCGGCCAACCTGCGCATGCGCGGCTGACGTCATTAGGCGCGCCGGCCTCGTCATTCTTGGCGCGATGCCCCCGCGGCCGAGAGTTACGGAGCGCCGCTCCTAGCCCCGCCGGGAGGGGAGAATACGGGGCGAGGAACGGCCTCCGAGGCCATCGTGAAACTCGGCCGAGTTCACATCGGCCCTCCCGATTTTTCCTGGGAGCGGAGAATTTGCCGAAAAAAAAACAACTAAATACATTCTTTAAAAAAAGAACAACATCGAAATAATGTTGGATGATTTTAATGATCACAAGGTAGTCTTGAATAAAGATAATGCATGAAATTAAAATGGCAAACACTTGTGGACTGCATCCAAAATTACTTCCTAGCTCTGTGTGTTTCTGATCCACAAGGGAAGAAGCATTCAAATAAAAGCAAAATACTGCAGATGCTGAAGATATAAAAATGCTGGACAAACAACTCAGCAAGTCTGGTGATATCCATGGAGAGACAAACAGTTAACCTTTCAAGTCCATTACAACTCTTCTTTGGAAGTAGCATTACTTGATTTAGATCTGGAGAGTGAAATAAGCAAGTTTGAGATAGGACGACAACGCAGGAGGTGACCACAAAATATCTTCAAAGGTCAATGAGGTGTCAGCATCAGTGAGTTGAAAGTGGATTCGCGGACAGAAGCCAGTAAACATATCAATAGATTAACAGATGCATAGAGTACAATATAAATATATTGTAAAGCAAAAGCAATAATCATCAAAGTATGGAACTCGATGGATAAATAAAGAGATGAATATGAAAGGTTGAAACAAAGGAAGAAACATTTGCATTTATATCAGGGCTTTCATGACCACAGGACACCCCAAAGCTCTCGCCAGCCAATTACTACCTTTGAAGTGTAATAACTGTTGTAATATAGACAATTTACACACAGCAATCTCCCTCAAACAGCAATGTAATAATGACTGGATAATTTGCTTTTGTGATGTTGATTGATGGACAAATATTGGCTAGAACACTGAGGATAACATTCCTAACTCTTTTAAAATAGTGCAATGGGATCATAAATGTGCACCTTAGGGAATAGGCAGAGCCTTCATTTAAGGTTCCATCTGAAAGACAGCAAAACACTCCTTCAAAACTGCACTGAAATGTCAGCCTTGTTTTTTGTCCTCAAGGCCTGTTCTGGGACTCCAGGCCACAGCCCAGAGATGGGAGTGTGACCCACTAAGCTATGGGAGACATGGGGATGTGATAATATAATTCTAAAGATAATATTTAGGAGTATAGAAACTATAAGGTAAGTGAAGATTAGAGGTACTTACAGGGAATATAGAAAAAGACTAGCAGATAATATGTAAGTAAATAGTAAGGGTTTAAGTAAATGTGTGAACGAATAGTTGGAATGGGTAGGGGATGAAGGATTTAGCAATTGTGGAGGATGAAAGTATTACGAGAAATATTAAATAAATATTTTGCGTTGATTGTTACAAATGATGATGAAAGGAAGGATGTGGAACAATGTTTTGGGGAGATAATTATTGAAAAGGAGTTGTTCTGAAAGATAGAAAACCTCAAGTTGGATACGTCCTGGGCCCTGGTGTGACACATGTGAAAAGTGATAGAGGGAAGACAGCAGAACCTTTGGTCATAGTGTTTACATTTTTCTTAAACGTGAAAACTGTACCATGAAATTGAAGCATCACCAACATAGCACACATAAGTGAGTCATGCCTAAAAGACTGGCAGAGCCTCTGGCAGCCAGGGGCCTGTCAATTGCACCAAATGGGTACGTTTAAAACAAATACTGCAGCAATGACTGTCTGAACCAGGCCACCCTGATCCTGAGCAGCAAGGTTAGCACTGTTGTTTCACAGCGCCAGGGTCCCAGGTTTGATCCCGCTTGCGTCACAGTCTTTGCAGAATCTGCACGTTGTCCCTGTGTCTGTGTGGGTTTCCTCCGGGTGTCCGGTTTCCTCCAACAAGTCCCAAAAGATGTGCTGTTAGGTAATTTGGACATTCTGAATTCTCCCTTCGTGTTTCCGAACAGGTGCTGGAATATGGCGACTCGGGGCTTTTCACAGTAACTTCATTGCAGTGTTAATGTAAGCCTACAAGTGGCAATAAAGATTATTCAAAATTTAAAATTGTACATTTGGGGCCCACAAACTGTCACAATTATCAACTCATGCTTGTCCTCACCTGTGATCTCATTTTTGGTGAAAGAAAACGAAGCCATTCGATGTATTGAGTCCAAATAATGTGTTAATGAGGGGGACACCCTGAATCCACAGCGCTGTCACAAGTCACTCCTCACTACTCCCCCCCGGCCCTGGCAGCCAGCCCCAGCAAGCGCTACAATTTTTAACAGTTTTTCAAATGGTGCTTAACTTCTCTATTGAGCAAACCCTCTCATCGAGTTGGTCCAAGGTGTGGACCTCGGTTTTGGCTGGATGCCCGATTCTCTGCCCGATCGAGGTCCGCGTTTGTGGCATCGTGAGGCGGAGAATTTCGCCCACTGCCTGAGATCACTTTCAGCAGGGATAATTGAAATGTTGTAGCTGAACTCAAAGCCCTGTAAGGACTCTGCTAGCCAACATCCTGAGATAGACCCACATGTGGGCAGTGCTGATACTGCCTTTTATAGCCCCTACCTTGACTGACTGTCCCCATGACCCATTCCTCCACCATATCCAGGAAGCCAGGTCCTTCCCACTTCACTCTCTATGCTCTCAGCCCCATACTCAATCCACCCCTTGATCCTTCTTCGACTCCTCCATATCCCCAACCCCACTCAACACCAGCACCAGTCCCCTCCCCCATCCGCCCGCTCAACTGACTCACCCTTGCTGTTCCTGAACCTCCATGCAAGATGACATTCTCCTGCTACTCTCCCTTGGGTTGTAGAGTTAAACAAGGAAAACCTTACATACAATTGCATAAAAACCACTGTCACATGCCACCTTTAAACAAACTTGAATTGGGTGCCATGAGATTCTTGCGTGCCGCTGACTTCACCTTGAAGGTAGGACATAACTAAATTATGTTTTACGCCAATGAGTTTTCATGACATGCAAATTTATTACCAGTATGAACCTGACACAGGCCAGTATGAGGCTCAACACAGTGCAAAATCACGACTGATTTTACTTTTGCATCTCAAGCCGCAATCTGGGAATCGAAATTACACATCCTGCATAATTAAGTCACACCTCGCATCATGTTTTTTGCTCTTGCAGGATCCATAAAGTCTCTTGGAACAGTGTAAAGGGAAGTTTAGGAGAAGTTTTATTGAAGAATCGATTTCTTTCTCACTGGGGATAATTAATGCAGAGATAACTGGAAGCCTTATAAGAAAATTGGTTAAGTTCCAGGGGAGAAAGGTCCAGACAATGGGTTAGGAATGGGACAGTGGAATTAGTTTTACAATGCTCCAACAAAGAGCCAATATAGATGCTTCAAATTATCTTTGTCTGTGTTGTAAACGTATTGTAAGGGTTTCTCCTGTTAATCCCCTTATTTCACCTTTCTTTATTTTTGCTGTTATCATTTTTGATCCATGGATGCTTAATAGACATGTTAAGCAGCAGAGAGAATAAGGAATTGAAGAAACTGCAACAGAGTATATGGTGTTGCTAACTTTGGACTGCAATACCCAGATTTTATGGCACCCGAGAGATGGGGGTGGGACTCGGTTCAATTGGCTGTCTGTTGGCCACTGAATTGGCCAAATGGCCATATATTCTGCCTGGTAACAGGTGGCAATTGGGTCCTAATTGAGTGGAATGATTTTCAGAGACCCAAGGAGCTCAGTTTGAATCCTGGAAACTCAGGGGAAAGGATATGCTCTCTTCTCTCTCTCTCTCCAGAAAGGCTGTAAGCTGTTGCAGTTCTGAAACTTCAGAGACCTGAATGAATCTACAGTGAAAACTATTATAGTCTGGAAAGCAGAAATCTTGACCTGAAAGCCTGGTTTGAAGGACTGTGGGCTAAAGACGACCATCTGAAACAAATAATCTTTTTTCTTTTTACTTATTATTATCACCCCTATCTTCCCCTCTGTTTGTTTGTTATGTGTGTGTGTGTGTGTGTGTGTGTGTGTGTATGTGTGTGTGTAAAGGGTGTGGGGAAAGTTAAAGTGGGAAATTGGGAATTAGATAATAGTCAACCGTTGTATTTGCTACATATTCAATTATTGTTATTATTATTAAGAAACTCAATTCTGTTTAAATAGACAAACATGGTGACTGTAATTATTGGGGAGCTAAGGGCCAAAGACTTGGGGTATTTAAAAAAAAATTATGTTAACTCAATTGTGTTGTGACACCAGGTCAAGAGGGGTTAGGATTGACTGCATCCTAGCCCAGTGTTTCATAACACTATACACAGTACTATGATTCAGTTCAGAACTGCAATCAATAGAAAGCACCAAAACAACAACAAATTGGTTGCTGATTCATAATAAAGGGGAACATATTTTCTTTATTTCTCAGCTTCAATTTCAATTAGACCATATCTGAAGGATTAAGGGACCCTAGGAAAACAGTTTGTTCAGCAAAAATAGATAAAAGCTAAGATATTGCTGTTGTTATGTTCGCAGGCAAATGTTTAATTTGCTCATTTGACATTTTTCTAACTGCAATTTTACTGTGGGTTTTAGTCAATTCATTTCAAATGGGATACCCCTCCAATACAGTAGGTTATAAGGTATGTCATAGGAATATGGGAAGCACTTATATACTAATTTATCAGCTATAGGAGGCCATGAAGATATTATCATCATGTGAAATTGAAACTTCTGAATAAACTGCAGATGCACTTATATTTCAACGGATTTACCATTTCTGGTAATTCAAAATTTGGCAACAAATATTACAAAATAGCTGAAGTAACTTTCCTTGAAAAGGACAAGTTAAATCCAAATCTTTTGTTCTTTCACCAAAACTTGTCCCCTCCTTTTTGTCTCCCTGTGTCTCCTTCAACGTGTTTCAGAGTGACATGCCCTCTTCCAGGTCGAGAAAGGGAGTATCCTCTACAAGTCACTCACCATTCTGACTTGGAAATATATCACCATTCCTTCAATGTCGCTGGGTCTAAATTCTGGAATTGCCTCCCTAACAGCATAGTGGGTGTACCTATGCCCCGGGACTGCAGATCGGTTCAAGAAGACAGCTCATCACCACCTTCTCAAGGGATTGGCAATAAATGCTGGTCAAGCCAGCGACACCCACATCCCGTATATTAATTTTTTTAAATGAACTTTGAAATTCAACACACATGCTTTTAATTCTGCTCTGTTTGACTGGCACAGGGTAGACTTTTAGATTGTGGACAATGATCAGCTCTTCTGCATCGGATTCAACAGCTCCACGTTTGTTTTAGCCAGCTGATGATGAAGCCATCCCCAAACAAAGGAGACCAATTGCAGCAACGTACACAAGGGTCTGAACTCCTCACCTGTGGACCAAAACATCACCTCAACTCTTGTGGGATTGTCTCAAGTACTGAGAGTACATTATCAACTTAACGAGGAAAGCTATGAATACTTTAATACCAAAACATAAGCTACAGTCAAGTACAATTTACTTCCAAAATGCTGCAAAGTAATATTCAATTATAGTTCAAGTAAGACATACTCTGCCCATCCCACCCATCCCCCTCCAGCTGATACTGGCAAGACAGAAAAATGAGTTTGTTGTTGTGTTGATGCTACATATATTTTAAATTATAACAAAAAGTATTTTAAAAGAAATAAAATAGATTAGTGTTCTAATTATTTCTTTAATTACAATCACCTAGGAACAAGGTTTAATGTTCCAATAATTTAATAATCTTTTCACGATTCTTTCAAATCTAATAGCATTGCAAAACCCATTTGTAACTTCCTCAGATCCCATTTGCTTTGTCTAATTGTTAGTTTTAATGTATTACACTTGACAATGGGATTAGGGTTAATAGATGTGTTGTCACGCATAGCATGTGGAGAAGGAATCTGATACACAAAATTGCATTTAATGAGCTTAGCAAATGTTTGCCATATTTTTTAATGAACCTCAGTACTGTCATCTAGAGGTGCTTAGCAACGGCTTTTTCATCCTTGAACAGGAAAGAAAAATGGAAGAACAAAAGGTTAACACTTCAGATACTATTAACGCTTTGTGCACCACCTATCTACTCCCACTGCAGCACAAGTATGCGCTGATTTAAATGGGTAATAGTCACTTGTATAACTTTAGAAAAAAATATACACAATTCTGCACATTCAGCTGGTGATTTGAAAAAGGCTTTTCCTTGGTTGTGTTATAAGGCCCTCTAATCCTCTCAGATAAGAGAGTTTATATCGGAGAAAACACAAAGGCCAATGTCTGATCGAGGTCAGCAGTGCTATGGTCCTGCCCCACTGAACAAGCCGTTGTGAATTATACAGCTAAAAGAGGTTTCATTTTATGTAGTAAGCAGTTCTGCACATCAGTGAAAACAACTTATATTTACATAGTCGGCTAGATTCTCCCAAAATGAGACAGGGCGGGATTCTGCTGTAATCGGCAGGGCAGGCAACTCCGGCGGAACGGAGTGGCGTGAACCACTCCAGCGTCAGGCCGCCCCAAAGGCACGGAATCCTCTGCACCATCAGGGGCTAGGCCCGCCCCGGAGTGGTTTGCGCCCCGCCGGCCAGCAGGAGAGGGGTTTGGCGCCTCGTCAACCGGCGGCGAAGGGCCTCCGCCGGCCAGCGCGAGTTGGCGCATGCGCAGGAGTGCCAGCGTGTGCTGGAGACATCCCCGCACATGCGCAGAGGACTTAATTTCCGCACCGGCAATGGCGGACTGCTACAGCCGCCGGTGCAGAACAATAGAGTGGCACAGGCCCGTCGGCGGATTGGTGGGCCCCGATCGCGGGCTAGGCCACCGTGGGGACACCTCCTGGGACCAGATCCCCGCGCGCCCCCCCTAGAACCCCGAAGGCTGCCCGCGCCGCCAGGTCCCGTCGGTAAAGGACCTACTCCAATTTACGCCGGTGGGACTGGCAAAAAATGGGCTGGTCTTCGGCCCATCACAGGTCGGAGAATTCGGGCTGCCCCGGGGCCTATTGAGTCGCGCCGGTCCCAGCCATTCTCCGAGGCAGGCGGCGTGTTTCACGCCGGGCCGATTTTTGGGGGGCCGGAGAATTTGGAGAACAGCGGGGGCGGGATTCACGCCCTATGTCCCGCCCTATGTCCCCATGCTGGTGTAAAAACGGTAGAGTTTTACTCCCGCAATTCCTATTAAAAAGTTGAACTAATTCAATGCCCTGCAGGGGGTCAGCAGGGACCCGGAGAAAAAATCTTGCAGCTCTAGCTGCGCATAGAGGCACCCGCACCTCCAGTTTGGAGACCGCGCATGAGCACGGCGCCGGCCGTGCCGAGCTCCATGGCGGACACGAACTGCAGAGCCTCACAGAGAAAAGTGAGCCCCCCCGATCAGCAGCCGCCACGCCAGCAACCCGACCGGCATGAAGTGGTTAGTTCCATGCTGTCGAGAACTCGGCCGGTCGGGAGCGGAGGATTGCTGGGCCGGCCTCTGTCAATGGGCCGCCAGCCGCGCGGCATAACCGCGGTCACGCCAATTTTCGGGGCCCAGAGTATCACCGGACTGGTGGCGGGCCCGATTACTGCATGAAAGTGGATTCTCCGCCCCCGCGCCGACCGTGAATTCGGCGCAGGTCTGAGGTGAATTCAGCCCAGTGTCTCTAAAGTGAATAAACATCTCAGGTTGCTTCATGGCATGTGAGGGAAAATAAAATAGGCACTGAACCAAAGGAGATATTTGTTTCAGTGATAAAAAATCTGGTCAGAGGTAGATTCCAATGAAGTTTTTAAAATAGGCGAGGAAGGTGAACAGGCCGATAGGTTTAGGGAGGGAATTGAAGAGAATGGATGTAAGCACCTGATGGTACAGCTGTGGGGGTTATGGGGTTGGTGGGGGGAAGGTTTCACAAAAGAACAACATCAGAACAATGAAATCGTCAAGAGGGTTTGCAGCACGGAAGGAAGTTCCCCAGATTGCAAGGAGTGAGACCATGAAGCATTGAAACATGGCTATGATTTCGTTTTAAAACAAAAGATCTTGAAGTTTGGACCGAAGGGCCTGTCTCCATGCCGCAGATTCTATGATTATGATTGGGATGTTGGGTGAATAGGATTTTGTGCAGAATCTGAGATAGGTAGCGAAGCGTTTTGATGAGCTGAAGTTAATGAAGGTTGAAGAATGAGAGATTGGTCATGAGAACGTTGAAATATTCAAAACTTCAGGTGATAAAGACATTTTTGTGGGTTTCATATGTAGAGAGGCTAGTGAGAGCAGAGGGAGTGACTGTTAAAGCAGGAAAACACAGATCTTTATGACAGTTCGGACGGTTAGTTCAAACTGTGGTTAAATTGAAAACTGAGGTTGCAAATTGCCTGGTTCGATTTGAGATGATTGTTGTGGAGATAGTGGTGAGAGTACAGAGTTTGTGAGGGAGATAAAATTCTATTTAGTTGGACAGACTGTGGAGGAATGAAGCAGGTGAAAGAGTTAGAGATGGTGGTCATCAGCATATATGTTGCAATGAATACCATGCAAATTTTTCTTTTATTCTTTCACAGGCTGTGAACGGCACTGGCTAGGCCAACATGTATCGCCTATCCCTAATTGTCCTTGAGAAGGTGGTAGTGAATCACCTTCTTTAATCACTTCAGTCCATGTGGTGGAAGCAAACCCACAGTTCTGTTAGGATGGAAGTCCCAATATTTTGACCCAGCAGCAGTAAGTAATGGTAATATATTTCCAAGTCAGGGTGCTTGAAGGGGATTTACAGCTGGCTGTGATCTCATGCATCTATTGTCCTTGCTGTAGAGGTGGTGAGTGTGGAAGGTGCTGTCAACAGTGATGCACTTTGCACTGGAGGAAATGAATTGTTGAGGGGGTGAATGAGGTGCCAAACAAGCAGACTTCTTTGTCCTGGATGGTGTTGAGTTTCTTGAGCATTGTTGGAGCTGCACTCATCCAGGCAAGCGGAGAGTATTCCATTACACTCCTGACTTTTGCCTTGTTGACGGTGGGCATCGGGAATCAAAGGGTGAGTTACTCACTATAGGATTCCCACACTCTGATCTGCTTTTTCAGTTACAGTATTTGTCAGTCTGGTCCAATTTGTGTCTGTTAAATGGTAATCCCCAGGATGTTTATACTGGGAGATTTAATGATGGTAAGTCCATTGAATTTCAAGGAAAGGTGGTTAGATTCTCTCTTAGAATCATAGAATTTACAGTGCAGAAGGAGGCCACTCGGTCCATCAAGTTTGCACCGGCCCGTGGAAAGAGCGCCCTACATAAGCCCACACCTCCACCCTATCCCCGTATTCAGTAACCCCACCTAACCTTTTTTTTGGGACACTAAGGGCAATTTAGCATAGCCAATCTCCCTAACCTGCACATCTTTGGACTGTGGGAGGAAACTGGAGCACCAGGAGGAAACCCACACAGACACGGGGAGAATGTGCAGACTCCGCACAGACAGTGAGCCAAGCTGGGAACCGAACCTGGGACCCTGGAGCTGTGAAGCAACTGTGCTAACCACTGTGTTACCATGCCGCCCATAGCTGACAGCTTCCTTGAGCATTGCCTACACATGTATGGTGAAACTATTACTTGCTAGTTAGCAGCCCAAGCTTGACTGTTGCCCAAATCTTGCTGCATGCCGGCATGGAGTGATTCAATATCCGAGGAGTTGAAAATGGTATTGAACACTGTGAAATCATCATTTCTACCTTATCATGGGGTGGAAGGGATTTGATGAAGAAGCTAAAGATGGCTGGGCTTGGGAAATTACCCTATTTGATGTCCTTAAAGAGCAGAATGGAAGAGGTCAGGAATGAATCTCTGGGGAATTTTAAAGCCATTGTGAGAGATGCGAAAATAATTATCATACAAACATGTGAATTAGAAGCAGTGGAAGGCCACTCGGCCCTTCAAGCCTGCTCTGCCTTCAATAAAATCATGGATGATCTGCTTGTAAACTCAACTCACATTCCCGCATACACCCATAACTTTTCAGATCAGATAGTTAAGTGTGGAAGTAAGAAGAAAAGTCACACTGAGGTGAACAATGAAGGTGAGGCATTTCAAGAGAATAGTGTGGTTGAGTATGTCAAAGACTGCAGAAATGAATGAGGACACCGGGCGTTTGATTTAAAGCCTCACTTCAACCAAGTTTTGGTCACTTGACCTCATGTCTTCCTATGTGCTCGGTGTCAAATTTTGTTAGGTGATGCTCATAAAGTGCTTTAATTGGGGCATTATATTATGTTAAAGGCACTACTAAAATGTGAGTTGTGGTTATTTGTGATAATGCAGTTGGCCGCAGTCATATCAAACCTGATCCGTGGCATTGCCTAGAGCCAACTATGGAAAGCGAAGAGGTGTATCATTGTGATTTGGAAAATATGTTGCAAGAGAGGTGGGATGGAATTGGGAGGGCATAATTTTCCTGCCATCCTACTGACAGTACCACCCACAACGGAGAGTGAAAACTATGGGAAACCTGTGACAGAGGCGGGACAGGAAGATCCTAACCCCAGCCAATGGCAGGCTGCACCATCCAAAATACACTGTGGAGAAGGGCCATGTAAAACCTTATCCAATATATTATAGGAAATGAAAGGGAGGAGTAGAGATGGAAAGGTGGTTTGCAAGACAGAGGTTGCTTCTTTTGCTGAGGGTTGATTATAAAATTGATATTCTGATAAATGGCCTATTAAAAATGATTGAACCTTGACATGGGGAGAGTGTGTATGTTCAGGGGAGGGCAGCATGGGGGGAGCAGAGGCTTGAGGGGGTGGTGGCTGTTAGAGTTTCAGGAGTCAGGGCTTTGGATTTCCTGTACGTTATGTAGTATATGAGAGTGCATAGTTTTACGTTGACAGTTTCCTTGCCCAGATGTCAGCCTCCTTGACAGACTTGGCTGGCTTCTTATGGGGTGGGGTGCACTCTGGAGCAGGCTGCAGCTGTGGGTAAGGCTGCAGCTGTTCTCGTGGGAGAATGGGTGAGGGGAACATCTGATCCTTGGCACCAGAGGTGAGGACAGGGGAGAGGGGGGGGGGCTCTGATCATTGACACAGGTTGTGGGGAGGGAGTGTTAGAATTCCAGGGAGCCGGTGGGCGTTCTAATGTCCAAACCTGGAGGGGTATGTGTGAGGCTTTGATCTGATGGAGAGAGTTTTGGGAGGCTTGAGAAAGCACCGGAAAGTAGGATGAATCAAAAGCTGCCAGTGTCATTAAAATATTTAATTGGCCAACCCCACTTCTGGCCCCTTGTCCTGCCACTGTTAAACCCGGAAGTCAGGTTTGAAATGTTTACCGTCACACCTGACCCCCAAGCCTTCTTTTTTGGAGGGTGGGGGGTGATGGTTAAGATTCAATGAATATTTAAAAGCTGGTTTCCCTGCATCTTAAGTACAGTGTGAGCCACTATTGATGCTTACTAGACTGTGAACATATAATGGGGTGAAGGAACATAAAACTTAATTATCACACTACTCTGAATTATGAACAAGCTGTCAATTGCTAAAACATTTTATTTGTGAACCCAGTGGAGAGTTACTACACCAATGAGCTTGCCCTACCTTTGTTCCTAGAATTGCAATATGAAATCTAATTTTGATTCAGACATGACTCACAGAATCGACTTAATTTTACTAAACTGCAGCTTAATTGTGACATAATTTCACTGATCTCTGACGTTTCTTTAACCACAGGAGCTTCATTTTACTTTTATTATATTTTTAGCTGCCTCATCTGGAACAAGAGCTACATTTCATCCATGTAACAATTATGAAGAACACCTACGAATGGTTTAAAATGGGTCAAATTGAGGGGGGAACTCCATTAGCAGTAAATAGGCGCCTACATGAAGCCTTGCTGTAAATCATTTACTGGTGTCAGTGGAGCGGGTCAGTGCGCAGAGAAACATGCCATCAATGCAGAATGTGATGTGTAGAGTATCTATATGACCTGGAATTCATAAGGCGGTAACACCTGTTGCCATAGCAACAATGTATTCAAAGCATCCAAGAGACTGCTGAGACTTCTGTCAGGCCTTTCAACTGAGGAAATAATTTGAGAAAGCTGATGACAAGTCCTGGCTCACACAGGATCTATGTACAGGCCACCACCCGACATTACAGGATTCCCCTGAAAGGTTAGACTGATGAAATGTGTTGCTCCAGCATTTGCTTATTACAGAGCTGGTTAAAAGCAGCTACTTTTTTTAAGGCAATAATATCTCATATTTATGATCAAGGACGTGCCCTGTGTTTGATGGTGTGCTTTGTTTTTCTTAAAAACGAACAGGCATGCTTGTTGAGTGAGATGCTAATAGGAATGCACGGTAACACAGTGGTTAGCACTGTTCCTTCACAGCACCAGGGACCCAGTTTGATTCCTGCTTGGGTCAAAGTCTGTGTGGAGACTGCATATTATCCCTGTGTCTGCGTGGGCTTGCTCCGGTGCTCCAGTTTCCTCCCACAAATCCTGAAAGATGTGTTTATTAGGTGAACTGGACATTCTGAATTCTCCCTCAGTGTACCCGAACAGGCGCCGGAGTGTGGTGACTGGGGGATTTTCACAGTAACTTCATTGCAGTGTTAATGTAACCCTCCTTGTGACACTAATAAAGATTGTGATAAAGAAGAAAAATTTGCTGACAATTGCTCGCTTTCCTAATGGTCCCCTTTTCTTTTTGCCATATTTCCTATATATGGGGGGAAGGCTAATAAATAAACCATGGCTTTGCCTCAAGGATGCAAATGAACTAATGTGGTAAAATACAATTGTTGTGCAGGCCCTAGTTGGTTAAATAGACATTTGCAAGCATGTCTGGTATTCACTGAGGGGATCATGAGGGAAACAATTGCAAATCTTTGCTATCACTTGCAAGGATGTGCAAACCCCAAACTGCACAATGGAAACAGCACTGTCAATGGCCCCTTCCTCAGCCCTTTCAATATTTCTAACTGTCTCAGTCCAGCATAACATTAAAGAGGCTGACAAAAGCTTTTGAGAGATAGGGGGCGGGAACCTCCGGTCTCCGACGCTGAAATCATGTTCGGCGATCGGCCGGAGATGGCACCAAAATCGGGGTCGCTTTTGCGATGTTACGTCTCCTCCAAAGCGAGTATGCTGCATGCCATATGGGCAGCCTCAGGACGTCACCTCCCCCGATGCTTCGCCCCTGATGGGCCGAGTTCCCGACGGCGTGGGTCACTCATGCTATTTATTTTCAGGAACCTGGCGAGGCGACTGCGGACTGAGTCTAGCACCGCCACAGTCAGGGGGGAGCCGACCCGTGGGCAGGGAGGGCTTTGACGGGCTGGCGGCATTGGTGGTGGGTGGTCCGGGGGTGGTGAGCTTGGCCAAAGGGGCGCACTATTTGGCAGGCCGGGTCCACGTGTGGCCGGCACCATGTTGCACGGCACGCCCACTGCTGGCCGCCGCCGTGCGCATGCACGACCACGGACCCGGCAATCCTCTGGCTTTACGCTGCATACCTGCTAGTCCCTCACCAGACGGAGGATAGTTGGAGGTTTTGCGCTGTTTTCTCAGACAAAATGCCACTGTTCCCACGCCGGCGTTAGCACTTCGTCTCAAAATCGGAGAATCCAACCCAGGAGTTCTCAAGTCAGACCACATGGTAAGTTCCTTAATGTTCACAGAGTGAAGGCCGCTTTGATGGATTCCTTAGATATGAGAGCATTAAATGTTTCTGTTTCTTTATTTAACTAAATTTGGGGCATAAATACATCATATTGACATTTTTAGGTTGGGATCCAGTTCCATCGGGATTTTGCCCAGCTGATGTTGTCCGTGCTGACGTTCCTTTTTAGATCTGGTGTCTTCTAAAAGGGCATGTATCAAATAGTATTCAGTGTCATCATATCATATTAGGGCGGCACCTTAGCACAGTGGTTGGCACAGTTGCTTCACAGCGCCAGGGTCCCAGGTTCGATTCCTGGCTTGGGTCACTGTCTGTGCGGAATCTGCACGTTCTCCCCGTGTCTGCGTGGGTTTCTTCCGGGTGCTCCGGTTTTCTCTCACAGCCCAAAGACGTGCAGGTTAGGTGGATTGGCCATGCTAAATTGCCCTCAGGTTAGGTGGGGTTCTGGGTTACGGGATAGGGTGGAGGTGTGGGCTTAAGTAGGGTGCTCTTTCCAAGAGCCGGTGCAGACTCGATGGGCCGAATGGCCTCCTTCTACACTATAAAGTCTATGATTCTATGATTCTATGATCTGCTCTACCGAAAGGCAGATCTTTCGCTCACAGTCATCTTTTCATGTCTTCCTACCCAGTGCGTGTCTTTTTATTTGCCAATACCTTTGTTTAATTTTCAAGCCATTCAGCATTTATACACTTTTTCCTTGAAATCGTCCTACCTTAATGCCTTTTACAAGTTACTTTCTTCTTAGAATCATGTCATTAACCCCAATTTTCATTAATTTCCATCTCATTACTGAGATTGAAGTCAAACGTATTTTTTTACATTTTTATTATTTTTGAATTTTTCCAATTAAGGGGAAATTTAGCGTGGCTAATCCACCTACCCTGCACATTTTTGGGCTGTGAACATGAGACCCATGCAGACATGAGGAGAATATGCAAATGCCACACAGATAGTGACCGTGGCCAGTATCGAACCTGGGTCCGTGGCACCGTGAGGCAGCAGAGTTAATCACTGCGCCACCGTGCCACCCTTAGATGAAAGTCAAATATAACGGCCTCCTGAGAATTAACCGGCTCCCCAGCGAGAAATAATGCAGGCGCCGTTGAGTGCTCCTATTTTTAAAAAGTGAAGCTGGCGCCATGGCTGCTTAGCGGAACTGAGGAGGTGAGCAGCCATTTCCATTTTCTGGCTTGCAGCTCAAAGGCGCTGGAGCTGTTGCCCCAGTGCTCGGAGGGGGTGGGGGGGGGGGCATAGCAGACCACTACAGAGTGGATGACCCTCTGGGGGGTGTATTCAGTGCACCACCAGAGCAGTCCAGGCATCGGAACCACATTTTCAGCAGTCCAGTGCACCGCTCAATTATAGCATGGGTGGCAACTTGGACTTTCTTATATCGGGTCTCTGCCTCGGTCTCTGACCTCCGCACTGGCGTCATCAGCTCCAAGTTTATATAGTCAGCTGCCTGAGCATACAGGGCATCTGTGAACTCAGAGATGCACTTGTGGGCTGTAGCTTGTGAAGTACCTTACACTGACTCACACACACCAAAAACATCCAGCACAGAGCTCTTGGTTGTATGCATACGGTCACTTTAACTTTTGACTGCGAGCAGCCTCAAGTTTTGCAGATGAAGACTGTTGCCTTGAGTCAGTGTAAGGTTGATAGAATAATAGCCATTGGAAAAAATATTAATTCCTTAACTTGAGTTGAGCAGTTCTTTGCATGAGACCTGTTTTAATATTCCATTGTATATTATCTTAAATAAACCATTCCCTCATTATTGTTGTTCAAGGAAAATAAAATATTGACTCACTTTTAGGGTTAGAAGTTATGTTTTTATTGAAATTCATGGTAAACCTGTCCATTAAACATATTTACCATTTTGTCTATCCTCTATGCTGTGTGAACCAGTAAATCCATTGAATTATAATTGCATTGGTGTTTAGTGATGTACCACAGGAAGGAATAGGTATGAAGACTTAATGAGCGGTATACAGATGTGTTGTTGATTCAGCTGGGTGCTGACCTCAGAGCGCTGGGCCCAGTGAGTACTGCCAATGTGGCAGATATTGCCTGTCCTACTGTAAATATGGGAGCTTACTTGCTCTCAGAGGCTTGTACAAAGGACATTTTCAGACAGGGTGACTATTGGTGACATATTCCTCTGCTTCGAGTTACAACCTCCTATCGGAAGCTGAATCCATATATTGGTTCCTACTTTATTTGAGCACCAAGTGTTGCAGTGCTATGAAATCTCTGAAGTGCTTATTCATGTTTTGCTTTCTCCAAACAAACAAGCTGGAAACTGGTGCCTCAACACCATGTGTGGCAGAATGAGTTCAACCTGTTTGTGCTGTACTCTTGGCATTCCTTTGATATAATATGCTGTTTAATGATAACCTATAGAACAAGTAGGTTATGCTTCATGACAACATACAACTTGTTAAGAATGAATTCATTTTGCAGCTAGTTTGCAAGGACCAGGTATCCAGTGAACCCATTCAGATGTGCATGGTTTTACAGTTACTGAAATATATATTTGCATAGAGAAGCTTTATATTGTAATTTTATAAACATGTGTCTATATTCCTTCCATCTTCATATCAGCATAAGTTTGCAACCAAAGACCGCCATGATGTCACCTTTGAGGGAAGTTAAAGTCTGCACCCTGGGTCCCATCATCAGTTCATGTTCTACTTCTGTGAAGAGCAGATACAGATGTAATGGATGAACAAAGCTGTTGTGCTGTGCATTTATGGCTTCATGCATCTAAATATAAAGCGCCTAACCTTCAGAAAGTTTGAGAGAATGTTTGATCCCGGAATGAGTGCACTGTAATCTTTAGCTGCATTTGTGAATAATTCTAATCGGTCTTCAATCTTTCTCAGCTGTATCATCTAGCTTTCTTTCTTTTTGATCAAATATGTTAGTTCTCAATTATGATCATTACTTTCCTTTGTGTTGCAATTGCAGTAGGTTACTAGATCAGTTTGAGTTAAATATAATGAGATACTCAAGTAAACTCATTGACCACCTGTGGTTTACTTTGGCATTAGAATCTACCCATGAATATGATAGCTTCTATATATCACAGGTTATATTTATTCACACGCATTCTCATTCCATACTGTGGTTATTTCCGTAAAGTCTGCTAACTTTTTTTTTTATAACTTACAAAATATTGCCTGCGATTAATTACCCCCCAGGTGCACTTCAAACTTTGAACATTGTTCCCTTGTCATTCCACTCCATAGAGCACAACACATTATACCCTACACTGTCCATTACTCTGAATATCGTTATCTGTAATGTCATGGGAATGTCCCTTTAAGAAATGTTTGTCTTCTCAAATGGCTGCAGTGATGTCATTATGTGGGTGGAGCTTGGCGGTGGCTCGAGTTTTTACTTTTGTTTTGAGCTGGAAACTGTTTGTGGCTCTGAGTTTTACTTTTGGTTTAGACAGTTGGAAGCTGTATTCAGACAACATAAGGCTTCTCTGGTCTCTCTGCACATTAAAGGGTGTCACCAGATCACTTGATAATTTCAAAGTAATACCTGTTTTCTGTAAGGAATTCAAACCTACTGTTTTGTGAAAAAAAGTGTGTTTTGGTTTATGGATGTTGTTACTTGGGTAAAAACAATAAAGGAAAGTTATTGAGGGTTAAATATAGAGCACTGTAGCTGTGCGGGGTATTTATGGTTGTAGTTGATAAAATGCTTACTGTGTGTGTTTATAAAATGTTAACTGAATTCGTAGAATAAACTTTGTTTTTTGTTTAAAGTGCTTAAGGCCTCTGTTCAATACAACCTGGAAAGTACGCCCTTGTGCTCCTCACAACCAAAATCTATAAACAGTTGTAGGTCAGGTGAACTCCATGATATATTTTGGTGTTCTCTAAACCCTGGCCCATAACAGTAAATTTACTTTTTCATCCTCCATCCTGTCCCTATATATTTCACCCAATTTGTGCCATCCCAAATGAATTGATTCACAGTTCATCCAAATAAGCATCTGTTTAGGTAAGCATTTTCTTTTTGGTGTTTATATAATGAGATATTCAGTTATATTATACATTTCCCAACTCTATTCTCCATTTTGCTCGTTCACCACCGCACCTCACCCCCAGCAAATTACCCATAGGCGAGGAGATAATCTACAGAACAAATGGGTAATTCAACCTGCACTGTCTTTAAACCAAATCCATAAGCATTCCAACCTGGCACAGAGCTGCAGTATGTAGGTGATGCTTATGTGTACACTCACTCAAAATCTGAGCTCCAAGTCATTGTCAACTCCTTCTCTGAAGCACATGAGAAAACAGCATTTCACCGACCACCGAGAAAACTAAGGTCTGCTTCCAACCCACTCCCACAGCGCAACATCGTTTAATAAGGACATGGGGAATCCACACCAAGTGAAATAAAGAAACATAATTTTATTTACAACACAATTTCTGCACTGCCCAGTAGATCCCTGCTGGGTTCCTTCTAGTTAGTGCCTTACTGGCCGACCTTTTATACAAAAGTTAATAGAGACCCCTGCCCCAAGCAGGGGAGCTCGTATTCTGCAAGAACCATGGGGAAGCCAATCATTCCCACCCCATAGGCCCCATGCAGGCTATTGCACACCTCTCCCCATTGATTAAGATCATTGTGAAATCCTATAAAATGTGGACCATTTCCCATATCAACAAAGGCAAACTTAGACAACAAAATTGATCATCGCCTCCCATGTGGCAGCTCAGCCTTTGGTCAACTGAAGAAAAAAATATTTAAGGACCAAGATCTCAAATCCAAGATGAAGTTCATGGTTTGCCGGGCAGTACTGATCCCCACATTCTGATATGTTTCGGAGGCTTTCACAATCTGGAGCAGGCACTTCAAAGCACTGGAAAAGTACCACCAGCGGTGCCTTCACAAGATCCTCAAACCAGTAGCAAGAAAGACAATCCAACAGTAGCATCCTTCCCCAAGTTAACATGCCCAGCAATGGTCATTCAAAATCAGGTCTGCTGGAACGGACATGTTGGTCATATGCCTGACACCAGACTCCAGAAACAGTTGCTCTGCTCAAAACTTGGTCGCGGCAGGACACTCCCAGGAGGACAACAAAAATGCTTGCGGGATATCCTCAAAGCCTCTCTGAAGACGTGAACATACATATGGGAGATCCTGGCTCATGACCCACCAAAATTGGGAAGGTTCATTTGGGACAGCGTTAAACATATTGAGAGACTTTGTCAGGATTGTACAGAGGTGAAGTCGAGGCATCAGGTGGAGCACAGAAACCTCCAAACAATTCCTCTACTCAATACAGATATTGGTTTGTGATGCTTACCAACCAAAGTAGAAGCAGCAGCTGCAGAAATTCTTCAAGGACCTCGTGCCCCGCATGTTGGAGGGTCTTCAGATCACACGTTGGACTTACCAGCCATCTCAAACCCATCAAACCAGAATGGAAGCAGGACATCTTCAATCCCAAGGAATTGCTTAAGAAGAAGCGACATTTAGTATTCCCTCAAGCACACAAATGTCAAGAAAATATATCAAAAGAAAGGTTGAACATTCCCGCAAGTACTTAAAAAATGGGAAAAGTTCTTAACTGCCAATCATCTACTACTGAGTTATGAAAATATACAGCAAGATTGCAAAACTTGTGGCTCTGACTATATCTGTGAACAAACTTTTATGAAATAAGGTGCAATTTTACCACTCCATTATGCCCACAGCCGATCCCGTTGCACCTGGATGTAGAGTGGAAGAGGTCCAAATGAGTTTCGGCCGGGCGCCGAGCCGGTCATGATCACAATGCACCTGACCCACTATGCCTGGCATGATCTGGATCACGCCCTTTCTGGACAGATCATTTGATACCGCATTCTCCTCGCTCCCGGTAGTCACCGTCTACACTGGCAAGGCCTCACTCCGGCACAGACTAGAATGGTCTCCCTTTTGTGATGGCCATACTGGGCAGGGCTCGGAGGCCATTGGAACTCATCTGGAGCTCTTCAGGGTTATTGGGGACAGGGCAGGGAAGTGCGCTGGCAATGCCACTGCAATGCCCTGGCAGTGCCAACCTGGAACCTTGGCAGTGCAAACCTGGTATCCTGGTAGTGAAAACCTGGCACCACAGGGGTGCCATGTTGGCACTGCCAAGGTGTCTTGGGAACTGCTTGGGTGTGAGGTTGTCACTGCCAGTGTGCCAAAGTGTACTGCCAAGGGGCAGGGCCTGAGAGGGGACATGCTCATGAAAGGAGGGTGAACAGGGTCTATGAATGGTGGAGCCTGAAGTGAGCCTAAAAGTTGGAGGACTGAAAGGGGGGAGCCTCAACAACCGCATAGTGGTGTATGCTCACTTGGGGAAGGGGGTGTTGCCCTGATGCGAGGATGGATGGGCGTGGGGCCAGGTAACCATTAAGCCTCGGTGGTAGGGGGATTATGTGGAACTTTAGTGTTGGTGGGGAGGTTGCCCAACCGCGGTTGAGGGTTGGGGATGTTGCCCTTGTCTGTGGAGTGACGTAATGTCCATGGGTGGGGCCAAAGAGAAAATGCTGGAAAATCTCAGCAGCTTTGGCAGCTTCTGTAGGGAGAGAAAAGAACTAATGTTTTGAGTACAGAAGACCCTTTGTTAAAGCCTTTGTCCATGGATGGGGTGTGAGGCATGGGTGGGGGATCTTAAACCTCACTTTGAGATCTGGACATCCTTTTAAAATCGCACCCCGATCTCTGAGGAACAAGTCTTGCCGGCAAGTTTAGCTCCCCACTGCAGAAAAATATTCGAAGAGTGAGATTTACTGGGTGAATTCCAGTCTGGATCATAGCCAAAAACGTGGCGTTAATCATCCGCCAAAATTACACTTAGGGTTCAATTCAATGAAATTGGAACAAAGTTCCATTGCGAATGCGTTTAGCTGCATGTTTCCAGGTGTTCGCAGTGCCAGAAACACATGGCAATACAATGCAACTCGGGTTTTAAAGGAGACGTCAGCGGGGAACACGTGGTCGAGGCCGCACATGGCCCCGTTTTGTACATTGGCGAGCCCCGAGGCCTCCAAAGCGATTCCCGACCACCCTCCCCAGCCCAAATACAGTATGGGAGAATCCTCGGCATCTGAGTGCCAGACTGGCACAGCCAGAGAGCCCAGGTGGCACTGCCAAGCTGGCGGGGGACTGTCGGGCAGGCAGTGACCATGTGCCTGGTGGCATTTTTCTTGTGTCGTGGATCCGGCCCAAGGGTGCCCTATCCTTATTAGGTGGGGTGTGGGGGCGTCCACCTTTTAGATGAGTTGGGGAGTCCGGGGGTCACACTGGCGGATCTTGAGTAAAGATGGCGCCCCAATTTTTCCAGAACTAGTGAGCGAATCTCCTCAGTGCAGGAAATGAAACTAAGTGTGGCCTGGGCGGGGAAATTTCCCGCCGAGGCATCAAAATAAAATAGCGTTCAGTTTGATAGCAGGATCATTCTTGGTATTGTGAGCACCTGGAAACACCCAGCTAAATGTGCTCAATACCAGTCTTTGTTTCCTTTCTGTTAGCTCGCGCCCATAGTTTAAAGTGTGTTCCTGAGAAAAGAAAGGTAAAACCTATTTTAGATTCGTGCTGGACAAAGGTGTTGTACCTGGGGTTGGCTGGTTAAGTTCAAACTGTGCTTCCATTGTGCTTAGAGAGGACTACGGCATTAAAATAAGTAGGGCAGCAGAGGTATATGGCCATTGCATAGCAACTGGAGGCCCTTCTAAAGTAAAAATGCTTTTAAGTTTTGGTTTGAGCTAGATATATTGCAGTTGGAGACAGGGCACTGGGGAATAAACATTTCTCAAGTCTGCGATGAGAAGCTGGACAGGATAAGAGAATTGCAAATATTCAGGCTTCTTAAGGAACAAGTTACAGTCCAGATAATCGAAGAATTATGACAGAAAGAATGTCTAAGATAACTGAAATTAAGTGAACAGATACCAAGGTATCGTTCAGAAGAAATCAAGAAAAAGGAAACAAAGCGTTCTGAGTTAAAGAGACAATTACCGTAACCAGATTTAAAGCGGGAAAGCAGACTTCAGAGGGAAATTAAATATTTGATGCCATTTTAAGTAAGAGTCTGGAATCAAGAGTTAATGCAATTGTGAACAATTTATGCAGCAGTCAAGAACAAAGAAATCCTGAAGTCGAGTTAAAAATCCTGGACTGGATTTGCTGTTAAAATGGAGTGAAGCTCTGTTTAAAAGTGTAATTTAAAAATTGTGGACTGGCTTTTGGAATGCAAACTGCTGAGGGAAAGTATGTTTATATGAGAAGGTTTTAAAGAGTGCTTTTTTTGAAATAGAGTTTCTAAAGTCTCAAGTCATCTGGGGACATTTTGAGGAGAAAACCAGAGACATTAACTTGGGTTCAGAGCGGATTGTGTATATTTGACCACAGCCAGTGTGTTTAAAAAGGGACTTGGTGTTAATGGAACAATTGTAGTTTAAGATGTACTTCTGTGCTAACCTTAAAATCTGTGTGCATTTTTTAAGATAAGGGGGAATAACGGCATATTGTATAGTAATCCAACTTTTCTTGTGAATTAAATTTTTTGTCCTTGTTAAAACTGATTAGCTGTCCTGTGACTTTATTCTCCAAGTTTTATAAAAGAAAGCAAACGTGACGGGCGGAATTCTCCGTTTCTGACACCAACACAGAATCCGTGGGCTTTTACGACGGAAAACCGGTGCCGCACCTGGACCGATTCTGTTACCGTTGAGGGGTTAGCATCGATGCCACATGGAATACAATCGATTCCAATGAAAAATGGTGCGGGATTCACCAGGTCTGTGATTGACACTCGGGAGGCTGACAAGCTGCAGCCGCACATACACATTACAATCCCCACACACACTCGTCTCATCCAACAAGATGGAACTGGTTGCGCTGGAGAGTGTCTTTCGAGCTGATGGGTCGGCTGCGGCCAGAGGGCACCCAGGAGGTGCCCTGGCGGGACACCTAAGCGACGCATGGAACTAAGTTCAAAGTGGGCTATTAGCGGTGTGCGCAGCTGTATGGCTACCTTGCCGGCTGAGGCAATGGTGTCTCATGCCCATTCACCCCGACCCCACAGCCCACCTCCTGGCCACCTCCCCGCTACTCCCCCGGCCCTGACAGAAGTCTCCCGGCCAGCGACACAACTGTCAGCACACTATGGCGATGTTGGACACTTTCCGTACCCACTCTCTGTCCCTCAGCAGCCGCCACGCTGATTTCACGATTTTTAAAAGCACAAGTGAAACACGCCGTCGGAAAATTGGCCCTTTAGAGGAGGAGAATCACAGGGGCCCCAGAGAATACCGGGTCAGGCACGCTAATGGTATTCAAACGGTGTCTACTGTACGTGTGTTCCGCAGCACATTGACGCCACTGTCGAGGTGCTGGAGCATTGCGATTTGGCATTAAATCAGCGCCTGCCGTGATTTGAGCGTCGGAACTGATTCTCCGCCCAATTGCCTTTCCCGATTTCGGCGTCGGCTAACAGTGAATCCTGCCCACGGTCTTTTGAGCCAGGGTTCCATTCAGGGACCTTCCCGTCCAATTACAGCATTAACTGGAATCGTAACAAAGGCCATTGGATGGTTTAACATAAATGTTTGCAGCATCTGTTATATCCACACTGGGTGTTTATATGTCATTTAGATGTTCATGAGATGTCATGGTCCCGTTATTTTTCTTACTTTTTACATATTTCCAGCTCCCTTTTCTCCATGTGACGAACATTGTACAGTTATCAGAATGGGAACAACTTGGCTGCCCATCTCCCTGGCTGTAAATCATATACATTAAACATCCCAATAATAATTTGCTGGCCTTCTGTAAAACACAGCTACCTGCAGGGTGAATGAAGATCTACTGCTGAGAGCTGGTCATGTGAAAAATATGAAGAGAGCTACACTTGGAAAGAATTCTGATATTTGTTTCTTTGGGCACCACCAGTGCTGAAGTGTTACAATGCAAACTAATTGATATTACTTATTGCTGAGAGGCAAAGTTTGCAAGAACATTTAATACTCATCAGTTAATTTACAGCACATATCTGGAGACACCTTGGTATTAATGATCTCAAATTATATCTGAGTGTCAAGGAACAAATGAACTCACGCAATGCAAGAAGTTCAAATGCAAACAATAGAAATGTTGAAAATAATTTTTATCTAATTGGAATACTTAATTAGCATATCTGGCACTTTAACAGGAAGAATTACTGCTTTGCATCCTCTTGAGAATTCTTGGGAAATTAATTATTTTAACCAACTTTTGGTTATGTTTTTACACATGCCACCCGTTAATGTTGTAATACTGTTGTAAATGATACCGACCAAAATATCCCTGGTCTGAGTCAGTCAATCTTCGCTGACACAGCAGTGAGCCAGCTAGGTTAAGAACCGATGAGCCTGGAGCCCCACTTCAGTATCACTAATTCAATGTACACACCAACTGAGGGTAAATTCAAACTTGATTGTGATGCCTTCCAGCAGCAGCAACAACAACAACAAATTGCATTTGTAGAGTACTGTGGTAATATGCATCACAGTAGATACGCAAGGGGTTAATGTAAGTACATGTAGACTAGCTAGACACTAGAGGGAGCACCAGAGACATGACACACAGACACTCAACCAACAAGTCAGTAACATAGGACACAACCAATGGGCATTCACGATACACACAGAGGTGACACTGCCACAGGGGGACATTACACCAACCCATATATAAAGGACACAGCATACATGATCTTCCTCTTTCCAGTGGAGACACTCAGTGAATACACAGGGTTGATTCAACATCACACCCACCACGTGGATTGTAGCAGACTGGTTTGTCAGTCTGAGTAGCTATAGAAGGATCAACAGTAGAGGCGAATCCGAGTAGGAGAATTGTAAATAATTTAATAAATGTGTTGAAGTTATCTCCAAGTCTGAACCTTCCTTTGTCAGAGTGAACATCAAGGAAGCAGCTTATGCCACGCCAAGAGCATAACAAAACAAGTACCTTTAATATAGTAAAATGTCCAAAGGTTCTTCGCAGGAGCGTTGTCAAACAGATTTTGGTACCAAGCCATGTAAGGAGATATCAGGGGAGATAAGATCGGCGTTGAGGAGGAAAGAGAGGTACAGATACAAGGAGATTCATGGAGGGAATTCCAGGGTTTGGAGTCTTTGCAGCTGAATGCACAATCAAAAATGGTGAAGCAATTAGGATGGAAAAGAGGCTAGAATTGGAAGAGTGCAGAGCATTTAATAGATTGTAGAGCTGGAGGAGTTACAGAGGTGGGGGGGATTGAGGCCATGGGGATTGAGGCCAAGTCAACCCTTTGTGGGCAGGACAATAATACTGTGGAGGATTCTGGATAATTGAAATAGTAGGTTGCTCACACATCCAACCACAACATCTGAGCCTGTCAATAAGTGTTAAAGAATGATCTGATTTAGCTGGTGATAACTCCTAAAGGGACAAAAAACGATTAGCTCATGAATCCTCTGGTACTGGTGGATTGTGTGGTTCCTGCTAGTTAAACTCCAGAAGTAGATCTGTGCACACTTGGGCGATAATGAAAATTCAGCTTTACTAATATTTGCCTAAGTTTACTGAAATTGAGTAAGAGAGATCTGTCCCTGCACTCTGTATTGGATGAATTTTATGTATAGATTTCCCAGTAGTCTGGATTAATGACTGTTAAACATGGGCTTCCACTTGTGTCAAATAATAATTGTCCAAAACTCAACTTTCCAGTCGTTTTATTCAATTGATTATAAATGCAAAATATGACTCAGACAGGATCTGCCTATCAGGCCTGTAACTTTTCTCATCACTTTCATAATGTTGTGAGATTACATGAAGGGATGAACAGTAAAAAGGCTAGAATTTAAAAGACAAACTACCAGTACATAGCCCATTACCAAACTTTCAAGATCATTATACAAAGTTAGTTTATGTATATCTTACGTCTGATTTATCTTATAGTATTGCAAAGAACACATTAGTTCCAAATCTACAATACTTTAAAGTATTTCAGAATGAGGGCAGCACAGTGGTGCAGTGGGTTAACCCTGTTGCCTCATGGCAATCCTGGCTCTGGGTCACTGCCCGTGTTTGCGTGGGTTTCGCTCCCACAACCCAAAGATGTGCAGGCTAGGTGGATTGGCTGGTGGATTGGCCATGCTAAAATTGCCCCTTAATTGGAAAAAATGCATTGGGCACTCTAAATTTATTTTTTAAAAAGTCAGAATTTACAGGATTATCTATGCACGCATGTTGTGAGCCAGAAGACAGGGGCGGGATTCTCAATCCCGCCAGTCCAGTTTTCCGGCATTGTGCATCCCCCGCCGGCAGTGGGATTGGCCGGCAGCCGGCCAATGGGGCTTCCCTTTGTAGGCCACCCCCTGCCATCGGGAAACGCGTGGGCATGGATGCACTGCTAGCGGGGCAGAGAATCCCGCGGATGGAGAATGTCGCAGCTGATCTTTTCTCTCAAATTTTCTCTATTGAATTAGTTCTCTCGCTCTCGCTCCACCCACAGACAATCAAGTATAGTTACATAGATCAGAAAACAATATAATACAACCGATCAATCAAACAATTGAACACTAGGGTGCAATCCAATGGCCATGCTGCGCAAGAAAAGCAGCTCAAAGTGACGCAGCATGGCCGATAAAAGCCGGGAGACCAAACTCCTGGAATCTACCGAGCTTGCAACACCTTGCAAGATCCAATGTGATCTAGCGAGACATTGTGATGTAAATCACGCACATCGTGGGCGGGATCATTTTCTGGCAAATCTGCATATTAAAAGCAAGACAGTAAGTCTCACTTTAACCTGCAGATTCCCGAGGTACCTGAGGCTTTGGGATTCATCTCCTTCAGCTCGGTGACCTTGGACGAGCATCCACAAACGGGGACCAGCTGAGGATCTCCAGGGCATCGGAGGCCCCCAAGAGGGTGGTACCCTGGCGCTTCTAGTGCCACCTGGGTGCCATACTGGCACTGCCTAGGTACCAGGTGGAATTAACAGCTGGCATGGGTACTACCAGTGTGCCAAGCTGGTATTTTGTGCCGATGTGCGATCGGGCCAGGGGTGCCCTGCGTGCATGTTAGGGGTGTATGGATGATGTGTGGGGGGGATCCTCCCATAGTGTGTTCAGGCTGGCAGGGGGGAGGTTGGGGATTGTTTCGGGGACTTCAGCGACACGATCACTCGCTCACTGGGGAATTCTGGCTGGTGGAGCACTGCACTGTACAAAACGGGTCGAAGTGTGTCCTCAGCTGCTTGTTCACCATTCAGGCCCTTTATATAATGCAAGTCGCGTTGAATAACCATGTGTTTCTTGGCACTGAAACACCGGCTAAACGCCCTCGCTGTGGGACTCTGTTCCCATTTGGGTAAATCACGCCCTTAGCATCCAATAAGTAACAAATGTGTATCTTATTGTCTTATAATACATTATTATAATGAAGCCATTTTATTTTTGATGTAATATCAATCTTTGTTGAAAAACCCAGCGAGAACATTATAGTGAATGTTATTTAGCTGCAGGTCATGAGAGAACAAAGCAATACCTTACAGCCTGTATAAAATGCATTTGCAAAAACATATCATGGAGGTTTACATTGGAAAAGTGGGATTACAAATGATTAGAAAACCAGCTTGGCCATCTATATCAGGAAATACAGGGTCCTTTTTCTTTCATATTAAAACCTAGAATATCCTGCTGTTGGTGTATGTTCTTTTATTATGTAAAAGAAGACAAAAGTCACAATAAGAAAGATAAGTGATCAAGGAAATTATTGTTTTCCTTCATGCAGTTAGTGTGTTCAGATCTACATGTTCGTGGGTCCGTTTAAAACAAACCAGATTTAGAAAGTATTATCAAATTTATATGTACTGTTAACTTTAGCACATGTTGCAGCTGACTGATTTGATGTCCTTTATCTACAGGCAACAATCACCTGTTTACGCTGTGTCTTCTATTTTTTAAATAATACAATTGAGGTTTAGATAGATTTCACTTTATTATTACCAAGAATCCCATCTTTGTTGTCACTGATTTTCCTGAAGGAATAATACAGAATAAATATAAATATATATCAAACAACAAGCACCATTTTTGTTACGCCTATCAGTTAAGGGGGTAATTTTAATTGGGTTTGAGTCAGGTGGGAAGTAAAAACGTCAAAAATTTCAACAGGAACACAATTTACCTCAAATCTTCCAGTTTTAATGGAAGTTTAATGAGGGCCAGATGACCAATCAATTCTCAGGAAGCAGGTTACTCATTGTAACCTTCTAAGGTAACCATATGACTCCATTTTAACAAGATTTGTACTTTTTGAGTGCAGGCAACCGGATTTTCGAAGCCTTGAGAAACTTGACAGGTAAAAGGGGACAAGAGGAACTGGCTCCATCTGGCAAGTGTCTCTGTATCACTACTTGTGGGCCAGGAAGAATAGTTTCCTGCAGGTCCATAAAATGGAGGGTAGAACATGGGTGACTGGTAAGGCATGAATTGTAATAGTTAAGTGTAGAGTATCAATGGCATGGACTAGCGTTTGAGCAGTAGATGAACTGAAATAGGAACAGAGTTAGGGAGATGGGAATAGGTGGTCTTAGTGATGGTGCAGATAAGAATGTTTATTCACGTAACACAACTACTTAATGGTATGAAATTCCAAAACCATTTGGCTAATTGATGTTCAACTGAGTCTTGACTTCATGGTTAACATTTAATATTCATGAGATTTTGCGACATTATTGTATTGCTTAATTACTGCCACTAGATGTCAATAGTCACCACCTAGTGACTGAAATTGTGAAGTACAGGTAAGTGGTAAAGACTATTGATGTTAATACACCCAGTCATTAAAAATATATTCCTTTAGTTAGGTGGCATGGGTTTTAGTAGCAGCAGCTAAACAGCAGGGAGATAGATTACTTGGTTGCATGGTGTACCGAAAACAACCTCTCTAAATGCTGGAAAGACCAATGAACTCATCATCGACTTCAGGAAGCGTAGCACGAAACACCCCCACCCCATCTACATCAATGGCTCTGAAGTAGAGATGGTCGATAGCTTTAAGTTCCTGGGGATCACCATCACCAACAGTCTGTCCTGGTCCACTCATGTTGATGCAACAGTCAAGAAAGCCCAACAAAGTCTCTACATCCTACGGAAGCTAAAAAAACTAGGCATGTCTGCATCGACTCTCTCAAACTTCTACAGATGTGCCATAGAGAGCATCCTATCCGGCTGCATTACAGCTTGGTATGGCAACTGCTCGGCCCAAGATCGCAAGAAACTACAGAGAGTGGTGAACTCATCCCAACGCATCACACAAGCTTGCCACCCCCACATTGATTCTGTATACACATCCCACTGCCTCAGAAAGGCAGACAGCATTGTCAGAGAACCCTCACTCCAGGCTTTGCCCTCTTCCAGACCCTTCCATCAGACAGAAGATACAGACGTCTGAAGACCCGCACATCAAGTCATAGGAACAGCTTCTTCTCCATAGTTACTAGACTCCTCAACGACTCTCTCTTGGGCTGATCTGTTCCCTGTAAGAACACTATTCACAATGCCCTATGCTGCTCTTGTTTGACCTTGTTGCGCACTGTGACCAATCATTATTTGTTGATCACCACTGTCAATGTACTCTGTTGATTATTCTTTTGTCTACTATGTACGTATTGTGTACATTCCCTTGGCCGCGGAAAAATACTTTTTACTGTACTTCGGTACATGTGACAATAAATATCTATCAATCAATATTTAAGTTTCTTTTCACATAAGTCTATCTCTTTGGCAATGTTGCTCGTTATGCTCTCCTTAATTTGCTCTGTTTTAATTACGTTTGCTCAAGAGTCGCCAGGTATCCTTTTGATACCATCACAAGGTTCAAAACCGAATACTGATCAAAGACTCGATACACCAGTTAGTAAGTTTGAAATCAATGCACATTTATTTACACACACAGTCAATTATTACCCATGCACAAACTCTACTCACTAAACTACAACTACTACTAAAAGCCTATACTTAGCTTCGGGTGCCCACTCAGTCAGAAGAACAATGGCCGTTGTCCCACTCTGAGGCTGCTGGCTTCGAACTGGTATGGAATAGTAGCTAGGAGCGCCTATCTCGTAGCGTGCGTTGACCTTAGACTTACTTGGCTGGTGCTTGGTGGGTCTCTCGTCGCTCAGAGCCAAGGTGAAGGTGAAGAAGAAGATTCTGTCTTGGAGACTCCTTTTTATACCCTAAAGGGGCTTTGTGCTCTTTTGGGCGGTTCCTGAACTTGGCCCTAATTAATTGGACCATGTCCTAATCATTTGTATTGATTTCTCCAATAAAGGGGTCGTTGCTGGATCACTGGGCAGGTCCTAGGTGACCGTTGGCCTGCCTTTGTTTTAGTCTCCACTGGCGCAACCTGGTACCGATTGCTTAAATGTTTCTTTTTTGGCCCCAGAGATAGCTCATTATTATGCTAATGGCTTGTAGTATCGGTTTTGTCTGGGAGCTGCAAACTCCAATCCACAGGCAAACCTTGCACCTGCTTGTTTTCTTAGCGTTGTCCAATTTTCCCTTTACTCTTTGCAAGTGCCCATTTTGAAATCGGGACGTGGCCACCCCAGGTGGCTACAGCAACGACAAAAGAAATGCAGGAAAGAGCACTAACCTTTATCTGTGGCCTTTATTGACCTCACATAGGACTTTGACACTTATGGGTCGTCCTTCTCTGTTTCGGCTGCCCCCAAAGGTTTGTCAGCGTCCTCCATCTGTTCAACGATGACAGGCCATGATCCTGGTCAATGGATCCACCACAGACCTAATTTGAATTGGGGTCATCACACTGACACTGTTCATAATCTTCCTTAATGCTCCATCTCACCTCCAGCAAGCTCCCCGCTGGAGTGGAGCTAAACTACAGAACAAATGCGAATCTGTTCAACCGCTGCTGCCCGCTGCCAGATAGAAAATCGTTCCATCCTCTGTCATTGTACTACAATATGTAAGGATGCTTGGCTGAGCTCCAAGCCATTGTCAACATCTTCACTGACGCGTCCAAGAGTTTACATTAAACATTCGTAAGATACTGGTCATCTATCGACCTGCCCTCTCCACATAGTACTGCCCCAGGTTATCAAAAGCCTCAATGGGATCTTGGACAACATGGACCATTTTCCATACCTCGGGAGCTGACCATCAAAGAGGACAGACAACACCAGCTTTAGTGTGCCTGCTCATCCTTCAGTCGCCTGAAGAAGAGAGTGTTTGAAGACAAGGATCCTCAGACCCTGCACCAAGTTTATGGTTTTAAAGAGCAGTAGTGCTACCTGCCCGCCAATATGGCTCAGAGATGTGGACCATGTACGGCAGGAACCTCAAAGTCCTGGAGAAGTGCCACCAGCACTGCCTCCGCAAGATCCTACAAATCCATGGGCAGGATAGATGCACCAATGACAGTGTTCTCATTTAGGACAATATCCCCAGCATCGAAGCATTGACTATGCTCCACTGCGTACAGCACATCATCCACCTGCCTGACATAAGACTCCTGAAATAGGCACCCTGCGTGGAGCTTCGACACGCAAGCAAGTCCCAGGAGGGCAGAGGAAATGCTTCAAGGACACCCTCAAAGTTTCCTTGAAAAAGTGCAACATCCCCACCAACACCATGGAATTCCTGCCCCAGGACCCCCAAAGTTGAGAGAAAGCTGCCAGGAAGGGACTGAACACCTCCAGTTTCATCGCCGGAAGCAAATTGAAGGTGAGCTTTGACAGCGCAAGGAGTCGTAACAACCCACATCACCCACCCTCTCTTCCAAACACCATCTGACCCGCGGCTGACAGAGACTATAGGTCACGCATTGGACTCCTTAGTCACTTGAGAACTCATTTTTAGTGTGGAAGTAAGTCATCCTCAAATTACGCTGCCCCATTATGTCAGAGGAGGGAGAATGATCAAACTTTCTCTTTTCAAAGCTACCCCAATACGCAATTTAAAAACAGGATGCTGTGATGGTGACTGAAAAAACAGTATGTGTCCTACATTGACAAGTGAGAAATAGAATCGTAATATATGAACAATCTTCTGCTTTATTTTTTATTGAAACTGTACGCACACACGAGGTAGAAACAAAACACGACAGCTTATGTAATATTGCTAACTATTACTGAGATAAATCAATTAGTTGAATGACAACATATCAAATGAATTACTGGAATCTTATTAGAATTCAGCAATTTACTGTCGGATTGCAAATATCTCATAAATGATTGATTAATCATTAACCATAAAGATTTGGGTTTCAGTAGCAAATTCACATAGATCAAATGCTCTTTTATTGCCAGACCGCAGAGGGAGAGGAGTTCTAACTCCTGTTAGTCCTCACCATGACTTGTAATATTTATCATTCTCTGGGCTCAGAATATTAGTTTAGAAATTAATATTGATGGGAAACACATGAATTTTTAATTTTACCCAAATGTCTGTATAAACTCATAAACTGATGGGAATTATCAAGGTGGAATTCAACTTTAGAGCTAATTAAAGTGGTTCAACAAGCTTTTATGCAACTGATCAAGCTATTGAAAATCAATTAAATACTTTTGTTTTAGGAACAGTAGTAACTTAAGGGAAATAATTTATTCCAGATATTCTGATATTGCTGTTCTTGGACTCTCAATTTTTTTCCAGTTTATCTGACTGTGTGACAAAGGCCGGATTGGGATTCACTTTTCCCATTGGCAGTGCACCCCCGCCAGTGGGTTTCAGAGTGGTGTGTGATGGTTTCAATGGGAAATCCCAACTAGTGGGAAAATCCTGCCCAGTCTTCCACATGAAGTGTTGAATGCAAGTTGTAAGGTATCTGCTAAGCCAAAGAAAGAATATAAGAGTATTCACTCATATCTTTATTTTATCTTGTATTCTGCACCCCTCATATGTTTAAATATTTTAATGTCAAGCATAAGGTAATTATTGCGGAATTGCCGAAGGATGTTTACTGATGCTGTTAAGCAAATTAACCAAGATTTTTAGTTTCAGATCTATTGGAGTAGGAAAATCTAGTTTCTATTTATGAAGGTTAAAGTCTTTAGTCAGTCATATGGCATTAAATACCTTCATTTAGCCGCCTCTCTAATAAGTATGTTCAACTTCTGAAGCTTAACAGTCAAAGATTAATCAAATATTTAATATGTGATGAATTCTACAGAACTGCAAACATTGCACTAAATCATATGACTAGGGAAAATGATAGTTAAGTTATGTACAAGTTAGTCATCAAGAAGAAATCCTGACTCCAGAATCCTATTTCTTATGAGTATATACAATATTTTCTTTTTTTTTAAATTTAGAGTACCCAATTCATTTTTTCCAATTAAGAGGCAATTTAGCATGGCCAATCCACCTAGTCTGCACATCTTTGGGTTGAGGGGGCGAAACCCACGCAAGCACGGGGAGAATGTGCAAACTCCACATGGAGAGTGACCCAGAGCCGGGATCGAACCTGGGACCTCAGCGCTGTGAGGCTGCAGGGCTAACCCACTGCGCCACTATGCTGCCCCTAATATATACAATATTTTCTGTTGCATCAATTCCTATTTACAACAAAGCATAATGTTTATTTTAAGTAGGATGCCAGCAGTAATTTATAAAGCCTACTACACATACAGAAACACCTTGTGTAAATATTTTACAGCTGCATTGGAACTGGGCTATCAATAACTGCCTCAACGCATCTGCAGCAGTCAGTTTCTATTCCTGCTGTCATTTAGAAACAAAATGAATGAGGGAATTTCCCATATTGGGCTAATAGACAAAAGCTCAGGTGTCATTCCCAGTCAACTGCTAAAATTGGGAAATCTAAGTTAATCTGTTTCCATGGATGATGCTTCTGCATCCATCAGGATGCTGTGGAATATCTTCTTTGAAATATTCAACAGGGCTTTTGGTTTGAAAATTGACTTTCACTGTACCACCTTTATATCCAGCTTTATGTTTAGTTCAAGTCTGACTTGTAACCCCAACTCATTTAGTCATATAACTGTTTGAAATTTTCAATGTAAGTATAGTTTATTAAATCCAAGACTCAAAACTAACTCACTTCCACTGCAATTGGGAAAGAGATTTGTGCTGTGCAACAACAATAATTTGCATTTATATAATGTCATAAAATTTCCGATAGCTCATCACAGGACTTTATAAAACAAAATTTGGCACTGCCACATATGATAATAAAACAAATGACCAAATTTTTATTCAAACAGATAGGTTTTGATGAGTGTGTTTAAGGAGGAGATGGATACAGAGCGACAGAGAAGCTTAGGAAGAGAATCCCATAGGATATTATCAAGACAGTGAAGACATGGCCACCAATGGCGAGATGATGATGTGCAAGAGATGCATGACACAGCTAAAATTAGTTTAATCGAAGCCCCAGAATTGTCTGCGTGTATAGTCTGCATGAACACTGGCATGTGTAGTCTGCATCATCAATCACATTACTGTGTGTTCCAGTGGGGTTTTCAAGTTTGAATCCAAGGATACTGAGAAGGTTTACCTCCATTGTAAAGGAAACAATACATTTAATGCAGAGAATTGAGGTGTTAATTGAATTAATAAACAAAGAAAAGAATATTGTGCAGTATTTGAATCATTGCCAAAAAGCCAGTCACCACTAAAAGTGCAGGAACTTATAAGAAGACCTTGGATCTCCTTTATGTTTGAGAGGCAGCCAATTAACCTGCACTTGCAATTCTAGATACATAAACATATTCCTCAAGTCTTTTTAAGTTCAATAAGACTTATTAATAACTTGTTTTTTGCAGGAAACAATAACACCAGAGATTGTTTGACTTCAGCTGGAATGATCTTAAAATTCCACAATAGCTAGAAATAGTCAATCCATTATCTTGAGATACAAGTTCTTACTTTTACAATTCCCCTAAGGATTCAAATAAAGGCACACAATAGCATTGACAAATTATATTGGATTGTAAGTATAATTTTCTTTAATCACTATTTGTTTGCATATCCAACCTGTTCATGAAGGTGGACTCAAAATCATGTTATCTTGTGTTACATTGTTGTGTTACATCTAGCTTTAACTTATATTTGTGCTATAACATAATCCTATTTTGTAAAATGCTGTAATTGTTTTTTCCAATATATATTCATTAAACAACTATAAAATATTTGTAGCCTCATACATGTATCCTCACAATCCCACGTATACTAACAATATCCTGGAAATCAAAGTTATGATGCAAAGTTCTGATATTGGGAAACTTAATAAAAGTTTATTCTGCTACAATATACCTTTACACATATTCTATCCTGAGATAACTTTGCTGATTTTGAAACTCCTGAGGGGAAGGACATGTAATTGCAGGACTCAGTCTATAGTTGGTTAAGCTGACTAGGTTCCTTTCATGTCTATTTTAGTTGAAGTTTCAAGCCAACAATAAATTCAAGGGAATGAAATTTCCTTGTGGGGGGGAGAGGGGAAGATAGCAGCATCATTAATATCACAGCAATTCTGCCTACAATGATGAGTCAGAGTACAGGAAGGAGAGAGAGAACCTAGCGGCGGAATGTAACAACAACAATCTCTCCCTCAACATCAGGAAAACTAAGGAACTGGTCATTAACCTCAGGAAGTGAAGTATCGCATACAGCTCTGTCTGTGTCAATGGTGCCGAGGTGGATATGGTTGGCAGTTTCAAATTCCTAGGTGTGCGCACCACTAACAATCTGTCCTGGTCTACCCACGTCAACGCTACAACCAAAAAAGCACAACAGCGCCCACACTTCCTCAGGAATCTAAGGAAATTCGGCATGTCCACATTGCCTCTTACCAATTTCTACAGATGCATCGTCAAAAGCATCCTATCTGGCTGCATCACAGCCTGGTATGGCAACTGCTTGGCCCAAGACCGTAAGAAACTACAGAGAGTCATGAACACAGCCCAGTCCAACACACAAAACTGCCTTCAAACCATTGACTCTGTACACCTCCCTCTGCCTTGGGAAAGTGGGCAGCACAATCAAAGACCCCTCCCACCTAGGTTATTCTCTCATCCAACCTCTTCCATCGGAATACAAAAGTCTTAAAACACGCACTATCAGTTTCAAAACAGCTTCTTCCCTGCTGTTACCAGACTCCTGAGTAACCCTCTTATGGACTGAATGATCTCTCTACACATCTTCTTTACTGAGCAGTACTACCCTCCCTATGCTTTACCCAATGCCTGTGTTTAAGTATTTGCGTTATGTATTTATGTATGTGCTATGTTTTTTCATCTATGGAGTGATCTGTCTGAACTGTATGCAGAATAATACTTTTCACTGTACCTTGGCACACGTGACAATAAATCCAATCAAATGTAGCTACATGAAACATGAACCTGTCTAAGGCGATGTTTTTGTCGTGCACTGGAATAACTGAATCATTGTCAGTTTGAAGTGTATCCACCACAGGAGAAGGGGAAAAAACACTGATGGTAGTGCTTTCTGCTAAAATTAGACACTTGCCCGCCAACATCTATGAAGAGTGAGATTTGACACTCGAGCTCGGAGTCAACACCCAGGCTTAATCAATCAAGCGATGTGAGCATAGATCAGTTACCAGGCTCACATAATTGAAAGCAGAACAATTGATCAATACCATAGTGGGGACCTGCAGTGTGAAAATTGACTGTCATGTTTCTGACATTACAACAGGGACTGAACTTTAAAAGAACTTCATTAGCTGTAAAGCACTTTTGGGGCGCCCTGCGAGCACGATAGACGCTAAATAAATGCTAGTCTTTCTTTTTTCACTCCTTTGTCCAATCGAAGAGAATCAATTTTTTATTTGAACTTTCTAAGAGCTACATTTCTTCTACATATTTCAGACATGCACTTTTCCTGTAAAACTATTTTTACATCATAAAGGTTTCTCATTAAATATTATTGAGTGGTTCTTAATATTTAACCGATGCATTTTAAGTAATTTCTGACAAATGATCTTGCCACCTGCAGAGTTGTTGGCTGCACATCAGTAAATCACATCCCTCAACTTTGGGACAATAGCTGTGAAATCAAACTGAGAGTGCTTCTGAGTCATTTTAGACACACCAATCCATTGTCTATAGAGCACAGGGCAGACTACAATACATATAAATATTTAGAGTATGAATATGTAACTCTCTCATGCATAATGCAGGCTAGTTGACAGATCTGGAATAGGCACTTGTAGGAGAAGATAATAAAGCCCTTTAGAGAGACGAAAGAAGTAGGGGTTGAGTACTGTCAATGTCTGAAAGTGTTACAGGCTATAATTAGACAGTGCAGAAGTGTTCGAGGAGTTAAGACAGGTTACAACAACAGGCTTTGCAGAAGGATGACAACAAGTCCTTAGGGTAGGCTGTGACAAGATGAAAGGTTTGAATAGGTTCCTGGTAATTTCCTTTTCAATAAAAATTTACATGAAAAATGCAGACTGAATTTCTGTAGCAGTCACACTTTAAGGAGCATAAAAGCGCTTTCTCCAACGCTTTGAATGATGACTGAAGAGCATTTTGTTGAATATTCGCATTTGTCATGGAAGACGTTAATTGCATTTACAATTTTGATAAAGCTAAAATACTGTTTCACTAATTTTATATAATTGTAACCAAAGTCCATCATAGGTTAACAATCCATTATTAGGAAATTATTAATTATCAGTTGGTAGTACAGAACTTGTATATTGCTGAATAAAGAGACATGTTGTTGAAGCTTTTCATCTTTTTTTTCTTTATTCTTTTATGGGATATGGGCGTCGCAGACAAGGCCAGCATTTGTTGCCGTCGAACTGAGTGACTTTTTTTTAGGAGTCAACCATTTTGCTGTGGATCTAGAGTTACATGTCGGCCAGACTGGGTACAGACTGCAGATTTCCTTCCCGAAAGGATATTAGTGAACCAGGTGGGGTTTTTACAATTGGCAGTGGTTACATGGTCAACATTAGACTTTTAATTCCAGATTTTAATTGAATTCAGGTTTCACCATCTGCCATGGCAGGATTCCCCAGAGCATTACACTAGTTTTCTGGATTATTACTCCAGTGACAATACCAATATGCCACCACCTCCCCTAATCATAGAGGTCTATCGCACAGAAAAGGCCCTTCGGCCTATTGCACCTGCGCCAGTCAAAAACAACTACCTAACTATCCTAATCTCATTTGACAGCACTTGGCCCATAGTCTTGTATGCCTTGGCATCGCAAGTGCACATCTAAATACTTCTCAAAATTATGAGTGTTTCTGCCTGCATGACCTTTTCAGGGAGTGAGTTCCAAACTCCCACCACCCATTGGGTGAGCAGGTTTTCCCTCACATCTCTCTAAAATCCTGGCCCTTACCTTAAATCTATGCCCCCTGGTCATTGATCCCTCCACCAAGGGGAAACGTTTGTTCCCGTCTACTCTATCTATGTCACTGTAGACGTGAAAATATTCGCACGCAGGCCTTTGAATGAGCAAAGAAGCAGTTTATTATATCAGAGCTCTGGGAGAAAGGCCTTATACTCAGCAGCCTTTGTCAGTGCACCTTCTCGCTTGAGCTAGGGTTAACATTGGGTTAATATACAAATTCAAAGGGCGGAGTTAGCTCGTACTCGCATTTACATACAACCAATCAGCTTTATTATACATGCAGTCAATCAATTTTCTGAGTATCCCAGTTTGGGCCACAGCATGGTAGCATAGTGGTTAGCGCAAATGCTTCACAGCTCCAGGGTCCTAGGTTCGATTCCCGGCTTGGGTCACTGTCTGTGTGGAGTCTGCACGTTCTCCCCATATGTGCGTGAGTTTCCTCTGAGTGCTCCAGTTTCCTCCCACAGTCCAAAGATGTGCAGGTTAGGTGGATTGGGCATGCTAAATTGTCCTTCGTGTCCAAATTGCCCTTAGTGTTAGGTGGGGTTACTGGGTTATGGGGATATGGTGGAGGTGTGGGCTTGGGTAGGGTGCTCTTTCCAAGGGCCGGTGCAGACCTGATGGGCCGAATGGTCTCCTTCTGCACTGTAAATTCTATGAAAGCTGTGAAACTTCATGCACAAGTCACTCAAAACTAACATAAAGTTATGTCTCCTGCCTGCACCTGGAGATCTTGAGCAATTGAGAATACATTGTGCTCATTGTCCTGTGAAGCTGTTAGCAACGACTGTTAAAATGCTCCCTAGAAATACCCACATGTGGTCTCATTCAATGAGGTTGTCTACACAGTTTGTAATTTAACCCAGCTAATGATTGTTCAGGAATGTGGCTAGTTCAGCGAACAGCCATTTTGTGTCTTTAGTATTACTATCTTAGCTAACAGCCATTTTGTGTCCCTTCTGATATTAGTAATTCTTAGGTTACAGAAAAACAAGCATTGTGTATACACTATCTATTCCTACAAAATTGCCTCTTATACAGGCATTTAAGCCAATGAGTATCTTTTGTCTAAAAAGCCTTCTTTCTATTTTGCAACATAGTTAATTATCTGGTATACATTTTAAACCACAAATTTTCCCACAACAGTCACTGATAATTTTATACATCTCAATCATGTCCCCACTCAGACGCCTCTGCTCCAAGGAAAACAAACCCAGTCTATCCAGTTTCTCTTCTTAACTAAAACTGTCAAGCCAGGCAACATCCCGGTAAATCTCCTCTGCACCCTTTCCAGTGCTATAATGTGGATTCCAGAACTGCACACAATACTTTAGCTGTGGCCTTACCAATGTTTTATACAATTCCAGCATAACTTCCTTGCTCTTAAATTCAATGCCAACTTCCTTGCTCTTACATTTGATGCCTCGGCTAATAAAGGCAAGTGTATAATATGCCTTCTTGACCATTTAATCCACCTGCTCTGTTACCACAAGGGGTTGGTGTACATGCACAACAGAGTCTCTCTGATCCTTGGTGCTTCCCACGGGCTTCCCATTTGTCATGTATTCTCTTGCCTTGTTTGCCCTGCCCAAGTGCATCATCTCGCACTTAAATGGATTGAATTCCATTTGCCACTGATCAGCACATCTGACCAGCCTATCTATATCCTCCTGTAATCGATTGCTACCCTCCTCACTGTTCCCCACCCCAACAATTTTCATATCATCTGCAAACTTTCTGATCAACTCTCCTACATTCAAGTTTAGATCATTATATAAATACAAAAAGCAAGGGCTCCAACATTGATCCCCGTGGGACCCCACTGGACACAGGCTTCCAGTCAGAAAAACACCCCTTGACAATCATCCTCCGCATCTTGCCATTCAATCAATTCTGAATCAAATTTGCCAAATTTCCCTGGATCCCATGGACTCTTACATAGAACAGTACAGCACAGAACAGGCCCTTCGGCCCTCAATGTTGTGCCGAGCCATGATCACCCTACACAAACCCACGTATCCACCCTATACCCGTAACTCCCCCCCCCTTTAACCTTACTTTTATTAGGACACTACGGGCAATTTAGCATGGCCAATCCACCTAACCCGCACATCTTTGGACTGTGGGAGGAAACCGGAGCACCCGGAGGAAACCCACGCACACAGGGGGAGGACGTGCAGACTCCACACAGACAGTGACCCAGCCGGGAATCGAACCTGGGACCCTGGAGCTGTGAAGCATTTATGCTAACCACCATGCTACCCTGCTACCCTGCTGCTTACCTTCGATTATGATTGCAGACCAGGGGCGGGATTCTCCCCTACTCAGCAGGATGGAGTGACGTGAACCACTCCGGCGTCGGGCCGCCCAAAAGGTGCGAACGTCTCCGCACCTTTAGGGGCCAAGCCCTAACATTGAGGGGCTAGGCCCGCGCCGGAGTGGTTGGCGCCCCGCGGGCCAGCGGGAATGGCCTTTGGCGCCACCCCAGCTGGGGCCGAAGGAATTTCGCCGGCCAGCGGAAGTCCGCGCATGTGCCGGAGCGTCAGCAGCTGCTGATGTCATCCCTGCGCATGCGCAGGGGAGGGGGTCGCTTCTGCCTCTGCCATCGTGAAGACTATGACGAAGGCAGAAGGAAAAGAGTGCCCTCATGGCACAGGCCCGCCTGCCGATTGGTGGGCACCGATCGCGGGCCAGGCCACTGTGGGAGCACCCCCCGGGGCCAGATCACCCCGTGCCCCCCCAGAACCCCGGAGCCCACCTGCGTCGCCTGGTCCCGCCGGTAAGGTAGTTGGTTTGATCTACGCCGGTGGGACCGGCATGACAGTGGCGGGATTTTGGCCCATCGCGGGCCGGGGAATCGCCGGGGGGGGGGGGGGGGGGGGGCCTGCCGATCGGCGCAACGCGATTCCCGCCCCCGCCGAATCTCTGGTGCTGGAGACTTCGGGAGACGGCGGGGGCGGGATTGAAGCTGGCCCCCAGCGATTGTCCGACCCAGCGGGGAGTCGGAGAATCCCGCACCAGATCCAAACGGTTGCTAGCATACCGGTCAGGAACCACAATATTTTATTTTAATTTTGTAACTGGTGAGGAAAGGATACTTCGCTCCAGGACTGATTTCACACACATATGGAGATATGGTATATCAAAACAAACTTCATGACTTACACAGCATTAATAAATTTATTATAAATCCAAATAACTTTCAATTATCTGTTAAACAACATGTATCAGTACCATGACTCAGTCACTGCTATCTTTATCTCCACTCAAGCAACACCCATCTCAGACAAAAATCCACTTTTAAATAAAGTTAGCACACTCAGCAACACTTGTTGCAAAGAGATACTCGAAAAAACACTTTGAGACAGAGATACCCTCCAGGAACTAGCTGCAGATTTTTTCCTGAGTCAAACTACTGGTCAATTAGTCAGCTGTTCCAGAAACTACTGCTCTATCCTATTCACAGGCAACTCTTTATCTCACTGTCTTAGGTCTGCTTCTGGTCTGTCCCCATTCTAATCTCTGACTGAACTCAGACTCCAGGAACTGCTTCAGCCCCTGGCTCCTCCCATAAACTATATAATCTTACTAAACTGAACACAGTCGTCAATCATCTACACACCAGGGAACCCTCTTAATATAAACAGAAGTCCATCAGACCAAAATTTTATTATGTTTTAATTGCACCTCTGTCTTCACAAAGCCTGGCTGTCTTTAAAACCAGGATTTTTTAAAAACATGACTGCAGCAGTCACACACTAACCTAGGATTTAAACCCTTCCTGCACCAAATACATATAATACAATATATCTGAAATTCCTGCCTTTATCACACTTTATCGGTCTCCCATGTGGGTGGGACATTATCAAAAGCCTTTCTGAAGCCCAAGTAGACTATGTCAAATGCATTGGCCTCATCTATACACCTGGTCACCTCTTCAAGTCAGACATGACCTTCCTTTAACAAAACCATGCTGCCTGTTCTTGATTAATCCCTGCCTCTCCAAATGTAGATTAATTCTGTCACTCAGAATTACTTCCATTTGTTTCCCCCACCACTGAGGTTAGACTGACTGGCCTATAGTTCCTGGTGTATCCCTTCTTACCTTCTTGCATAATGGTACCACATTGGCTATCCACCAGTCCTCCCACACCTCTCCTGTGGCCAGAGAGGAATTGAAAATTATTGCCAACAACCCTGCTATTTCCTCCCTTGCCTCACTCAACAGCCTGGGATATATTTCATCTCGCCCTAGAGGTTTGCCTAGTTTTAAGCCTGCCAGACCACTCAGGACCTCCTCTTCATAATAATAATCTTATTGTCACAAGTAGGCTTACATTAACACTGCAATTAAGTTACTGTGAAAAGCCCTTAGTCGCCACATTCCGGCTCCTGTTCGGGTACACAGAGGGAGAATTCAGAATGTCCAATTCACCTAACAGCATGTTTTTTCGCGACATGAGGGAGGAAACCGGAGCACCCGGAGGAAATCCACGCATACACGGGGAGAACGTGCGGACTCCGCACAGTGACTCAAGCTGGGACTCAAACCTGGGACCCTGGCACTGGATTTGTTGGTCCCATTCTTTTTCTTTATGGAACATGTTGGCCTTGCACTCTCCCTATTTCCTTTTTGAAAGCATCCCACTGTTCTCTCGCAGATTTACCTCAAAGTGTCTGCTCCCAGCCTACTCTGGCCAAATCATGCCTGATCTTATTAAAATTGGCCTTCCCCCAGTTTAGAACTTTGAGTTGAGGCCCACTCTTGTCCTTTCCATAACAGTTTTGAATCTAACGGAGTTATGATCACTGTCTGCAAAATGCTGTCCCATTGTGACTTCCGCCGCTTGGCTGGCTTTGTTACCTAAAGTTCTGTCCAGGACCTTCCCCTCACTTGTCGGACCTTCAGCACGGTAGCATTGTGGATAGCACAATCGCTTCACAGCTCCAGGGTCCCAGGTTCGATTCCGGCTTGGGTCACTGTCTGTGTGGAGTCTGCACATCCTCCCCATGTGTGCGTGGGTTTCCTCCGGGTGCTCCGGTTTCCTCCCACAGTCCAAAGATATGCAGGTTAGGTGGATTGGCCATGATAAATTGCCCTTAGTGTCCAAAATTGTCCTTAGTGTCGCGTGGGGTACTGGGTTATGGGGCTAGGGTGGAGGTGTTGACCTTGGGTAGGGTGCTCTTTCCAAGAGCCGGTGCAGACTCGATGGGCTGAATGGCCTCCTTCTGCACTGTAAATTCTATGTAAATTCTACGTATTGGCTTAAAAAGATCTCTTGGATGCATTCTAAGATTCCCACTCCCGCTAAACCTTCCACACGTCTACTAATCAGGACAAATGCAAGAATGCCAAATTTCAAACGATCACAACAATTTTTTACTGCAGGTTGATTGGTCGACTAGTTATTAAAAATTAATTTACGGGATGTGGGTGTCACTGGTAAGGCCTGCATTTATAGCCCATCCCCAGTTGCCCTTCAGAAGGTGATGGTGAGGTACCTTCTTGAACCGCTGCAGTCCTTGGGGTGTAAGTACACCCACTGTGGTGTAGAGAGGGAGTTTCAGGATGTTGCCCCAGCGACAGAGAATGAGTGGTGATATATTCCCAAGTCAGACTGGTGAGCAACTTAGAGGGGGTCCTCCAGCTGATGGGGTTCCCAAGTATCTTCTGCTCTTGACCTTCTCGGTGGTAATAAGTAATAGTCATGGGTTTGGAAGGCGTTGTCTCAGGAACCTTGGTGAGTTACTGCAGTGCATATTGTAGATGGTACACATGGCTGCCACTGTTTGCTGGTGGTGGAGGGTTTGAACGTTTGTGAAGGGGGAGAAATCAAGAGGGCTGCTTTTTTCTGGATGCTATCGAGCTTCTTGAGTGCTGTTGGAGCTGCACTCATCCAGGCAAGTAGAGAGCATTCCATTACACCCCTGACTTGTACCTTGTAGATGGTGGACAGGCTTTGAGGGATCAGTGGGTGAGTTACTCGCTGTAGGATTCCTAGCCTTTGACCTGCCCTTGTAGACACAGTATTGATGTGGCTCGTCCAGTTCAGCTTCTGATCAATGGTAACCCCCAGGATGTTGATTGTGGGGGATTCAGCAATGGTAATACCATTGAATGTCAAGATGCGGTGGTTAGATCCTCTTTTGTAGGAGATGGTCATTGTCTGGCACTTGCATGGCATGAATGTAACTTGCCATTTGTCAGCCCAAGCCTGGATATTGTCCAGGTCTTGCTGCACTAGTACATGGATTGCTTCATTATCTGAGGAGTCACGAATGGTGTTGAACATTGTACAGTCATCCGCAAACATCCTCACTTCTGACCTTATGATGGAAGGGAGTTAATTAATGAAACAGCTGAACATGGTTGGGCTTAGGACACTCCTGAGGAACTCCTGCAGTGATGCCCTGGAGTTGAGATGATTGTTTTGCAAGGTGACTCTAATTGGCTGAGTTGTTGCCATGGAGCTCCCTAAGCTCCCCAGTAATTCAAAAATAGGTGCAAGACTTGAATGTATTATATTTGTTTGCAGAGAACAGATCCCTGCCTATGAATTTAGGTTGCTTTTAGAAAGTGCAAATAAGCCATGTTTCAAGCTCAAACTGGGACAACTTACACACACACACTTTACCATTCCCTTTAGCCAAAAGCTTTTTTCTACTTTTTGAATTAGTGATCTGAGTCATTTGCAGAATTGTTCTCGTTCTTCCCTTCGGCTTACTGAGCAGCATCTTTCAAACATCCACACTCATCGTCACTGATGAGTGAGTGACATCTTGTAAATATGTCAATAGAATATAATGGAAAGTATTTACAATAGATTTCTAAGTAGATCAAACCCATGTACAGATAACAAAACATGAATGATACACACCAATTATAAATGAAAACATGAAGTAATGGAATTGTACTCCCAGGTCAGGTCGGATCTGAGGGACAAGGATAGCTTAACATCCAGGTGTGCAGATATAAATACATCATAAATCTTCATTACACAACATGAACATTAACTACAGCTGAGTGATAGCCAATCATTTTTTTTTCACTATGGGGGAAGCAATGTCATTGATGCATTCCAAAAAGTGCAGAGAGTGGCAACAACTATCATTTCTGAACACGGTACTGTGAAGCCAGGTGAAGAAAACTAAAATGTTTCTCTTCAGAAAGACAAAACGTCAAAGAAAACAGGATTGAGTCTTCTAAAAACAACAGAATGGTTAGTTCTAATCTGACTTGAGTGATATCTAAAAATGCATTATCCCCACAGTTATGACCCCCACATCACCATCCCTGAGGTCAATGCTACTTTCAAAACCTCCAATCTCCTTTATTTCAGACAGTACAACTTCCAGAAATAAAAAAAGGGATACTGGACAGTAAAACAAGATGAGCTACAGGAGATGGTCAAATATAATAGACAGTAGACTTTTAGTGAGGGCATTTCCGAGTTGCAAATGCAGCTGAAGACTCTGATGTTAAAGGTAAAAGGAGGCCTGAGTGAAATGAGTGAAGAAACATGAATTGGTTCACACATTGGAAGTGCTTCCAGGGGCAGGGAGAGACAATTAATTTTTTTCCCCCAATTCAGGGGCAATTTAGTGTGGCCAATCCACTTACCCTGCACATCTTTGGGTTGTGGGGGCGAAACCCACGCAAACACGGGGAGAATGTGCAAACTCCACACGGCCAGTGACCCAGAGCTGGGATCGAACCTGGGACCTCGGCGCCGTGAGGCAGCAGGGCTAACCCACTGCGCCACCGTGCTGCCCTGGGGAACTTGTTGACGTGAAATAGGATCTTAGAGTTCATTTTCGGGAAATGAGTAGCCAGTGTATGTTTGTGACGATAGAATTAATAGGGAGGCAGAACGTAAGAATGGATTAAATGTAGGTGCTGGAGTTCTGGATGAGTTGCAGTTTTATAGAAGTTCTAACTCAGAGAGAACATTATTGTAATCAAGGCTGTGGATGAGGATTTGTGTGGTGAGGTAGTGGCAGATAACATTGAATTGTAAGTAGGCAGTCATGATGATAATTAGAACAGTGTTTGAAGTACAGCCCAGTGAAAAATAAAACACTAAAGATATATGCCGTTTGATTTAGCCTGCTAGAGCAACTGGGAAGCCAGGACGCAATGAGGAGCGGGTTTTCCAGCCTCCCAGCCGTGTGCTTCTTGCCAGTGGGAGGCAGTGTGCCATTCGCTGGTGACAGGATTCTCTGCTCCCACCACTGACAATCCCTTGTGGCCGGGGATGCACTGGAGGCACCAGAAGGTTACAAAGGAATGATTTTTCCTTTGGGAACAACACTTGTTCTTCCCACAGCAGTTTCTACCATGTAGTAATAGTAAATCCATTACTAAGGTTTTCAAATTTCCTTCTCTTCTACTAAGCACCAATAATAGATAAAGCTTGCAAAAGCGACATCCCCAGTGGTACATTGTGGTATCGCTGGTGACCGGAACAAAGTCAGTTAGTTCCTGCGCACAATGCCTTTGCCCTGCAGTTCATTCTATTCCAATACTGCCAAGAACAAGAAGAATTGGCAGAACATACGGAATCATCATAGAATTTACAGTGCAGAAGAAAGCCACTCGGCCCATCGAATCTACACCGGCCCCTGAAGGCGCACCCTACCTAACCCATACCCCATCCCCGTCACCCAGCAACCACACTTACACTTTTGGACACTAAGGCAATTAAGCATGACCAATCCACCTAACCTGCACATCTTTGGACTGTGGGAGGAAATCGGAGCATCCGGAGGAAATCCACGCAGACATGGGGAGAACGTGTAGACTCCCACAGACAGTGACCCAACCCGGGAGTCAAACCCGGGTGCCTGGCGCTGTGAAGCAACAGTGCTAACCACTGTGCTACCGCACTGTGAATGACAATGACTGACAAATAATGATCAACTGAAATTGATAAATGAAAGAAACTGGTCAGATCAAAGGATGGAAAGAACATTTCAAAGAAATATGAAATTGCCTCCAGTCAGTATCTTTGGTTTGATTTTGAGAAAATTAATACAAGAATAACCTTGTCATCATTTCAGGTCAAATTCAAACTCAGAAAATGACTGGATCTGTTAATGTAGTAAGGAACAAGGAGGAATAAATTTATAAAGGCCATTTTTGGATGCAAGGATTATGATGCATGATTACCAAGCACATTGTCCAGTTGAGGAAAGGCAAGCAGGCAAGAAGCATTTTGCACGCCGTGACTGCTGCAGGTCATCAGCCGTGTGCATGGGCGGCTCGAGACCCTGCCATTCTCCGGCCATTTTTGGTGTGAGTTTTTGTCGGTGCTGGTGCTTGTCCCTCACCAGTACCGGAATCGGTGAAGGGTTTGCACCGATTCTTTACACGTAGACATCCCAGGAACTCTCTGTTTGAGCTGGCACTTAGCCGCAGGAACATAGAGTCCCAGCCTCTATGTCCCCAAAGAGGCAGGAGGCTCTTAAGGCACAACCTGGAGGTTCTTAAGGCACAACCTGAGCAGGTGGTCAAGGAACTCAATTCCCAAAGCTTTGGCCTTTGGATCTGGGTGTAGTGACAGAAAATGCACAATGACCTCACACATGTCGTCAGGATCAGTGAATGTACTTTTAGAGGATATCTGCTCTATCAATCCCGCATACTGCTCAATGAACCACATCCCCATCACTCACCATCAACAATAAAGAATAATGCCTTACACTTAGAGACTCCACTTCACCCTCACAGATGACCAATGCTGCCAAATTTACACAGGCTGGTTCTCTGTTTTGGAGGCTATGGGCCGGATTCCCCATTTCAGAGATTAAGTGCTGACACCGGGACTGAATCAATGGTGTTCTACAATTGTGGAAGTGGTGCTTGTCCCAGAGCAATTCAGGATCCGTTAATGGGCCAGGACCAGTGCCACTTGGAACTAGAGAAATTCCAATGAAAAGCGGTGTCAGATTCACTGGGATTGGGATAGGCACTCGAGAGGCTGATGAGCCGCAGATAGCACTCCACTCCCCACACGCACTCATTCCAGCCAACAAGATGGCAGGCCGAAGAGCGATACCCCGGTTTGCAAAGCTCGTAACCCTGCTGCACACGGTGAAGGACATGAGGGACACCCTGATTCCCAGGGTGGGAAGGAGGCTGCCAACCACCGGGATACACTGGTCCCAGACGCAGGTGGCAGAGGCCATGTGTGCCATGGGCTCCACCAGCAGGACCAGCTAGTAGTGCCAGAAAAAACTGCACGGCCCCCCTCACGGCCGCTAGGGTGAGTAGCCAGCACCATGCCCCTGGCACCAACCCTCGTCCGACACACCTGTAACCCCCTTCCTCAGAGGGTGACCGAACTTCGCCTGCTGGAAATCCGCTCGCACCCAACCCTGCACCACATGCCAGCACCCATATTGCCTGCCATAGCCTGGTGCCCTGTTCACAAAGGTCACCAACTACCCACCCCCTGTGCTGCCTGCATCTGACTGCCTAACACTGTACATTTTCCATTCACCCGCCAACCCCCCGCAGGAAAAGGTGAGGCACCACTGCAGGGAGAGTGGGAAGACTGGAGGGGGCTCACCAAGTGAGGGAACAAAGTGAGCTCATGCTGAATTGTGGTGTACCTATGGCATGCATGGCACAACACACACACCACCTCAACTCCAGCACCCCAAAACATCCCCCCACAACACACTAACCCCAGCAGCCCACCACCACAATCCCAGCATCCCAACACCTCCCCCACACCATCCCAACCTGTGATCCAATCATATGTAATTTCTTGTGTCTTGCCGGATCACCTAGTGATGATACGGACCCTTCTGGTGTCCCCAGCCCTCGATCACAACACTAGGACACATCCAATGAGGAGGCGGAAATGGATAGTGACACAAGTTTATTAAACACTGGCCCGTGGCACCACTGAGTTGTCCGGGGCCGACACTGACATTCCGTCATAGCTGCCTCCAACACTATCTTCCATCTCAGAGACACTCACCTCGGTTGGGCACTTTAGTGAAGAGGCTCCTGGGACACTATCTGGTGCGCACCACAATCTGGTGTGCAGCATTACATCAGGTGGAGGTAGGTATCCAAGAGGGGATGGACAGTTGGAGTGTGGCTCAACTCCAGGGACTAGCTGCCGTCCAGAACAGATTGCGTTAGACCATGTGAGGCATTATGAGCTGGGTAGATACCGCGAGTGGGTTTTCCTGGCACTACCAGGCAGTCTCATATTTAACAAGGCTACTTAACTCACTTGAAGTTTTTAAGTTCCATTTTAATTCTATTTGGTCTTTTACCAGCTCTGACTTAAAGTTGCCACCGTCACAGCCTTCAACCAATCTGAATAACTAATTTATGAAAAAGTCTACAGTTTCCCCAGACGTTTGGGTTCTCTTGTTATATTTTGCTTGCTCCAAAATGTTATTGCTTTATCGGTTAATGTGTATGTCAATGGACTTCATGACCTCTACAAAGTTATCGTAACATTTTTTTTCATTCCTTTTCTGGCATTTATGTCGTCAGCTATTGGACCTACTGAATAGAATAGTGTGTTCACTGGTTCAGCCTACGCTTTCTTATTCAAGTCTGCTGCTATCATACCTTAAAAACCTTCTCTATAGCACCCAATTTAGTGCCTGGTCTAGCCCTTCCATCTGCATTATTTGGTCTGGCAATGTTGATTTTCCATCCATGGCTGTTTTCAGCACAGGTGAGGATAGTTATTTGTTTCTTTCTTCCCACACTTGTCAGTATTTGACAGTTTTAACTTCAACAATTCTGCAGAAAATGTTTTGAATGCTATTTTCTTTCCTTAGCTTGGAGAATCAAATTGAAGCCAATTTATTTGCTCTGACTTCTCAATTAAACTTCTCTTGCACATTGTTGTGTTATGGTGCTGACTCTGGGTCAGGGCTGTGGCAATCTTCAAGCCACACTCATTAGACAATCAGTTTGCCAGTGTTGTCTGATTATTGTGCCAAATTTTAAAGCTTATTTCAGCTTTTGTTTTTGAATTTGCTCACTCTGCCAACAGAATGATGTTCTGGGGTGGTCACACTTCCAAAGCAGTGGTGAGGGAAATCCACCCAATATCCTCGGTGAATGACAACGTGAACAAACTCCAAGAGCAGTGTTCTTGAAACTTGAGGCCCATAGTGGCTTCTGGCAGGATCTGTTATGCAAAAAATCTCAGTTGCTGAAAACTTTTATCACCCCATTTGCCAGATTCTGTTTCAATGGGCCTTACGGTAGCATGGTGGTTAGCATCAATGCTTCACAGCTCCAGGGTCCCAGGTTCGATTCCCGGCTGGGTCACTGTCTGTGTGGAGTCTGCACGTCCTCCCCGTGTGTGCGTGGGTTTCCTCCGGGTGCTCCGGTTTCCTCCCACAGTCCAAAAGATGTGCGGGTTAGGTGGATTGGCCATGCTAAATTGCCCGTAGTGTAAGGTTAATGGGGGATTGTTGGGTTACGGGTATACGGGTTACGTGGGTTTAAGTAGGGTGATCATTGCTCGGCACAACATTGAGGGCCGAAGGGCCTGTTCTGTGCTGTACTGTTCTATTAATTGTTCGTCCATCGGCATTAACTCGGCATCAGAGATTTTTCAGCACATGATGACAGTCATCTTACAAGGCTTGAAAGGAGCAACTGCCGTATGGATAATGTCCTTGTTAAAAAACATGACAGTAGACTCATGGCTGCCTTGAAATTCTTGCAAGAGGCAGGATTAATGCTGAATGATAAGTGTGAGTTCTCTGAGACCTCCATTTGGTTCTTAGGTCATATTATGAGCAGCAAAGGCATCATGGTGGACCCACATAATACAATCCTGGCATCCATTCCAAACCTACAAACATTCCTGGGCACAGTGAACCACTTGCCAACCTGATGCAGATCACGGGGCCTCTGGACATTTTCTCAAAAAGGTCCAAGAATGGTGTTGGGATGCACAGCAAGAGCAAACATTCCATCAGATCGAAGACATGCTGATCCCACCAGATATCCTGGCTCACTGTGACTCATCCCTGCCAATTAATTACACCAGATGACTCTGCAACAGGATTCGGAGCAGTTCTGTTCCAAGGACACATGGATGACGCTGACTGGTATATTACACATCTCAGGGGCTTTCAGATGCAGAGATGTGACATGGCAGTTATTGAAAAACAGGCCTTTGCATTTAAGTGCATTTATGAGAATCTGACTGTATTGTTGGGATGAAGGCGATCATTGAGACATATTACAAACATATTGGAAGAGAAAGAACTCACGATGTTGACCCCCACCCTCTGGCCCAGAGATTGCTTTGCGTCTCATGCGCTTTGCAAACGAGCAGTGTATGTCCAGGGGAAACATCAAGCAACGACAGACACACTGCCCGGGGCCATAGTCAACCATCCTGTGACACACAATGTCAATCTGGTAAACCAGCTCAAGTCATATTTCCATTTGTGTTGACAGAATTCGCGATGTATTCCAAAAAGCTTCAAGCCAGGAAAAGATCCACTTTTGTCAGTAGTGTCTGCAATGTTGGACACTGTAACATCAGCTGGCAGTGTTATGAAAATTTATCTTGAACATGGGCAGCACGGAGGCACAGTAATTAGCACTATGGCTTCACAGTGCCAGAATCCCAAGTTCGATTCCCGGCTTGGGATCACTACCTGTACAAAGTCTGCACGTTCTCCCCGTGTCTGCATGGGTTTCCTTCCTCCTCATTGACGATTATTTCTCTTGGTGGATCGCAGTGATGTGTTTATACACAACACCCACAAAGTCAGTGCAAGGCCATTGAATTAAATCTTTGCAATCCATGGAATCCTGGACCTGGTGGTGTCCAACAATGGCCTGCAATTCATTAATGAATGTTTCATTTTATCAAGAATTATGTATTTATCAAGGTCTCACCAGCTCCCCAAGGTATTCACAATCTAATGGTGAGGCGGACAGGGGAACCCACACTTTTAAAAACATCTTGAAGAAAAATGATGACTTTCCAACAGTGATAGTGACATGTCGGTTCAGCCCACTGTAATGTGGATTAGCCCCATCAGAGCTTCTGAAAACAGCACACTGAACTTCCCATGCTGCTGATGAAATTAATCCCAGGGTTCGAAGTCAGGGGCTATCAGCAGGTTCAGGCCTGAGAACAGCTTGACAGACAGCGACAATCTCACAAAAGGAGAGAACTAGAACTAGAGTACTAGAAACCTTCCCAAGCTAAACAGAGGGACCAGGACCAGGGACCACAGGGACCAGGGATCTTGACAGAGAAGAAGTCATTGCCCACGGGAATGAAGATCAGCAACGATCTTACTTGATACACACCCAGGAGACACAATCAGACAGAACAGGAGAAGTCATCTCCTCATTCTTCTGATAATACACTTGAGTAAACCAGACATAGAAACACAAATACATGAAACACCAAGTCTGACAACTTCAACTCCAGACCAACAAAGTCAGCCCAAAACAGCTGAGATTACCACTCCTTCAAACTTGAAAAGAACAAAATCTGGGAGAGTCATAAAGCCCCCAGACTGTTTGAATTTTTAAAGTCAGAGTCTTGCGAGGCAAGAGGTAGCCTGTAATTATTATTGGCGATACATTTGGGGTGGGTGGGTGGGAGATGTAGCGTCAGGGTTTTTGGGACTGCAAAGGTTAAAGTGGAACTGGGAAACAACACTGCCCACATTCTGATGTAGGGATTCACACAGGAGTTGTAAAGTGTAATATTGAGTCTGGTAGAAGTCAGCATGAAGATAGCACCTCATCAGGACTGTATCCTATATATATGTATATAGTTATGTGTTATTGATAAACAGTTATTCTTCATCCATACAAGCCTCAAGACTTCTACCTGAGACAACATAAAACCTTCACAACATAACCGTAGAAATGGTTGTCAAGCCAAAGAAGCAGCTATTATAAGGGGTGACCAAAGCAGTATGTCTTAAGGAAGATTTTAAAGGAGGACCGGAATGTAGAGATGCAGATAGATTTGAGGAGGGAATTCTGGAGTTGCAATCTAAGCACGGCCATCAGTGGTAACGAAAGTGGAGAGCGAGATACATAAGGCAGGATTCTCCGTCGGCGGAATCCTCCACTTCGCCAGCAGTACACTCATGCCCGGGGTTTTCCCGATGGCATGGGGGTGGCCACAATGGGAAACCCCATTGGCCGGTTGCTGGAATGGAGGATCCCGCTGCCAGAGGGGGCGTGTTGTGCCAGAAAACAGGTCTGGTGGGACGGAGCATCCTGCCCATAAACTATTGAGTCAGAGAAGTGAATGTCTGTGAAATAGAAATTGGGACAGATGTAGATTTGCTATTATGCAATTTTACCCTTTGGCACAAAGTCAAAATAAATCCTCATTGGCTCATCAAATAAAGCTTTGCTTTCCTCAAAATGTAAACGTGGATGCAAAAGCTGCAGTTATTTATTTAATTTTGTTAAATAATTTATAAATTTTATCAAATTTGCCCTTTTATCGAACTCTTCATTGATGATGGGTTGGTTTTGGGAAGGTCTGAGCCTCCCTAACGTTTTGCAACCTTGATGGCGCCTTTCTACTCTCCTAACACTATATTGAATACCAACATTTTAAAAATGTTTCCGCTCATTTACTTTAAAAATAATCTATTTTGTCTGCTGCACACTCACTATGTATTCATACACCTGCAGTTCAAAGAAACACATTTGAACTAAAGGTTTTAACCTAAAGAAGTGTTTTTCTTTGCTGTGATGGGTGTCCTAAAATGATTAATTTGATATATCATATGCCCCTGGCAGACTGTGATAATTGAAAACATCCATATTCATTGCATATTCAAAGGGATCCTCTGACTTTGTAATGTAAAAATTCATTTTTAACCTGCGCCGAAGCCTGCATCTGGTGTTGTTTAATCCTATTAGTCATACAGTTCCAAAGATTTAGTGTATAATTTTTATCCAGTGTTAATCCGCAGACAAGCCTCTGGCTAAAGCCTGTCAGAAGGATTCCCTGCAGGGAAAATGTGGAGCTGGTGATAGTGGAACACCAACTAATCTTATCTTAAATGCTAGCAGCAGCCTTGCTGCTTGATAGGCAGAGAATTAAAAAATAACATTTCGATGGTTATTGGGTGAGTAAGTTGTTTTTTTTTAAAATACAGACCTTACATTTCTCAGCATATTTACTTCTTTGCACTTCGTGTTGTGTATGGGCACAAAATTACTTCTCAAATTTCTGACAATGCTCCAATCACATCAGTTTAATAATAAGGATGATGTGGAGATGCTGACGTTGGACTGGGG